>NC_056743.1:660047720-660135220 GCF_019279795.1 Protopterus annectens | reverse complement strand
ATTATGTGGACAGAAATTAAAAATTAAAAACATAATTCTGTTGTAAACTGTGTTTATACACGCTAATTTAACATGGTCTGATTCTTAAATGCAACCCTAGAGAGAATTCTTTATTTAGGCAGAGATCACCAGATTTTATAAGTTTAATCTGTCACTTTGATTCCTGTAGCAGAAACAAGGTACTATAGTCTTTACCATCTTCATTTTCCTAATAGTTTCTAATATTTGAAGTATAAATACAGGTATAAAATCACTACAGTGACTGAACAGTTTATGAGGTTCTTTCATACCTCTCAACTGTCCCTGATTTTGACTCAAATGTTAGCTCTGTCCCTCTTAATCCTTCCTAAAACTAGTGATTTTGGAGGAAAGGTGGTGAATTACACTTAATGAATAATGACAATAATTAAGAGTTATAGACTTCTTTTACTTCATAGAATGTGTATTAATTCATATGCTCTGATTCTGTCAATGTTTCAAGTTAATAGCACTAATATTTTAAAAGTGTCCCTTATTGTCCCTGATTTTTTCTTCACTTGTCCCTGATTCTGTTGAAAATTGTCCCCCGATTGGTTGAGTGGTCTGGGTTCTTTCTGTTTGTAAATATTTAAATGCTCCCACCATATGCTCTGTTTTTCTGTGTAGTAACAAGAACATGCAGTACATCTAGTTAAAGGCACCAGGCCTTCAGTACTGCCAAACAGCATATACATACAAATAATACCTTTTTTGTACATTCTGAACACTCAAACTCCTTTGTGATGCTGACATAGTTAGAATAACTGTAATGGTCACATCTGAGAGGACCACTACAAGTCCTGTTCACCTTTGCCCTATTCATTATTAAAACATTCTTTTAATTGTCTTCCACTTCTGTATGTGAAGAGGAGCTGACAAGGAATTAATGCACTGATACCTTCAGTAGAACATAAAATGTCTCAGGTGTTTCTTCGGATAACCTTAACATATTTATACACAATACCATATCTCAAGATTAAATTGTGGCAAGGTTTACCATATTTTGATTTTTTTCCTGACCCTGAGCCCCCCCCCCCCTCCATACTGAGTACTCACAGAAGCATCAGCAGAGCTCTTTATGGCTAAGAAATAAATTGCATACTCAGTACACATTGCAGGAGGCAATAGATGTTCTGTTTATCTAGGGCTTTTTTTTAGGTACCCCTCAGTATAAAATATCCCTTTCAACAGATCAAGCCTCTAGAAATCTCATCATTACTAATAGCACTTCCAATAACTCTGATATTCTGACTGTGGAATATTTCTTATCTTATCTTATAAGGATGACAACCACAGATGTGCAAGAGGCTGTTAAGAGATACCAGTTTCCTACTAACTATACTACATAATGTATTATAGTCAATGTTTGTTTCCAGTGCAGTGCATAAAAGATTGCTCTTCATGACTCACACTGATAATAGGTAAAGGAGTATATGCTCGCCATAGAGCCTCATACAAGTCCTATATATTGCTGACCCATGCTATAGGAAAGACCAGAAAAGCACTGTCAATCTATTAGCCAAAACATTTCAAGTATTTATACAGATGTTTATTCAAAAGTTGTTCTTGTTCCTGTTCTGCCAGCCTGATGGCCTACAGACAGGTCATCCATCTTCATCACTTGTTTCCGGAGTTTGGGAATAAACTTGTGGTGCCATTAAAGCAAGTGGTGTGGGGGAATATGATGAAGCAGCACTTGGCCAGCTCTCCTAACCTAGAGGTAATACAAGGCAAAATTCCTAATGTCTGTTCAGCACACAGGTAGAGACTAAAAGCCTCACAGAACATTTGAGGTTAACACAAGGGAGGGGCCAGCAATAATGTCCTGTCTATACACCTAAGGACATTAATCTACTGCCTCATAAATGACAGCTCCCAGGCTCCATGCTCATTACTCCCCATTGGATCTCTCACTCTCCAGGACCAAGAAATAGCCTCATTGAGGTCAACTTTTTGAGAAGTCAGGCACACCCAGCAAAGGGTCATATCTGGGATACCTGGCAAGGATCTATAGGGAGATATGTGGAAAGGCAATCACAGAAGTTTGGGGAGAAACCCGAGGATGTGCAGAGTGAGGAAAATAATGGGGGGGGGTTGTTTCCCTTCTCTCTCTCTTTTATATATATATATATATATATATATATATATATATATATATATATATATAGAGAGAGAGAGAGAGAGAGAGAGATATGCATAGCACTAGTTATAGGAATATGTAATAATTATTGAAGGTGGCTATATCCCACCAGGCAATAACATCACTGTAATGGAAAGCCTGCTTAATTGGATCTCCAGCTCTCTTCCACATGAAACCATACTATTAGGGGACTTCAATACTGACTGGGTTAACTGCTCCACCCATAATCCCTCTGCCTTTATAAACCTCCACAGGTTTACCCAAACCATAACCACCCCCACTAGAATTGACAAAACATCCAAATGCCAGTCCATCTTAGACTGGATCCTGTTATCTCACCTCACTCTTGTACAGCAGCCTGGCTGTCTTCCAGAAACCCTAAGTGACCATCATCCAACCTACCTAATTAGGAACAGATCCCAAACCATCAGCCAACCTATCCTCAGGGTAGTTCAAAACAAAAAGACCTTTATAGCTACTGACTTCATCAATGCACTAAAAAGCTGTAACTGGACTCCCCTAAAACAGCTATCTCTGGACGAAGCCATTGAGTACTTTAACACAACCTTCATAAAAATCTTAAACCATCATACACCCCCCAGAACCATTAGAATAAAAGCTAACTATGCCCGATGGCTAAGAAAGGATACTAAAACTATAATGAAAGAAAGGGACAAAGCCTGGATTCAGTAAAAAAAATAAAACCCTTACTTTGAGACAAAACTATCTAGAGCTCTGCAACAAAGCCAAAAAAAAAAATCAAACTAGACAAATCTAGCTACTATAAAAACATGCAAGAAAAATATGCTCATAACCCCCCAAAATTCTGTGCCACAATAAATGGTATACTGCATCCAGGAAAGTCCACTACTCTAACCCCTGAGCTACCAAATAACCATAAAAACATTCCCACTCAGTTTAACAAATTATTTACTGAAACAGTCCAGACCCTTGCCAATGCCCAAAATAGTACTAGCAGCCCCACACCAATAACTACCCAAACCCACCCCAATAAACAAAACAATACCCCCAGTTTTCACCTTCACTCTCTGTCCACCAAGGCAATTTCAAAACTCCTTAGGAAACTTAAACCAACCACTCTACGAGATGATAAGCTACCAGCAGACTTCCTTCAGATATCAGCTGAAGCTATAGCCTATCCTGTCTCTATTCTTGTAAACAGATCTCTATTAGAATGCAAAGTTCCCACCTCATGGAAAACATCACATATTATTCCACTGCACAAAGGAGGTAAATCCTTAGAGCTCGCCAACTATCATGCAATAGCAATCCTATCACCTTTATCCAAAATATTAGAAAGAGTCATTCATACTCAACTAATGCAGTACTTCCAAAATAAAAACCTATTCTCCATATCCCAGCATGGATTTAGACCTTCCCATAGCACCACCACAGCACTAGTATCACTCACCAACATAGTTAACCACCATAGAAACAAGGGTCTATTTGTTTTTTCCCTATTCTTAGACTTATCAAAAGCATTTGACATGGTAAACCACAGTATGCTTCTTGAAACTCTGTCTACCCTAACTATAAGTCCCTCCTCTATATCATAGTTCAACAGCTACTTATCTGGCCGTCAGTAAGCAGTCCTTTGGCAGGACCAAGTATCCCCCCTGTTACCAGTTATCACAGGAGTCCCTCAAGGATCCATCCTTGGCCCTTTGGTGTTCTCTCTATTTATTAACAAGATCTCATCATCTTCCCCCACTGCCTCAGTAGTTCAATATGCAGATGACACCACCCTTATATGTGTCGCCCCCACTGTAAGTGAACTACAAACCCTAGCCCAAAAAAACTTCACACTAGCCAAAACTTGGTTCACTAACATCAAACAACTTCTTAATTCCCCCCCAAAAAACAAATTCTTTTCAGCCCAGGCAGATCTTCTCTAAATAGTTATTTCACAATCAACTCCAAAGAAAATATTCAAATCAGTCTAACCAAACACACTAAACTGCAAGGTGTAGAAATAGACAATAACCTGAGGTTCGACATCCACATAGCACAAACCATCAAGAAAGTTAATAAAAAACTTGGACACCTCTACAGGAACAGTTTATGACTAAACACACCAAAGAAACCATTGCAAGGACTCATCTTCTATCCACCCTCCTCTATGCCTCTCCCATCTTGACTAATCTCCACCAAACCAATCTAAATAAAATGGAATCTTGCTACAACAAGATTGCCAAGTTTGCTACTGAAGCCTCATATAGGTCCCACCACTGTCTATCCCTTAAGCAGCTCAACTGGCTTGAGTTGCCTCATATACCTCTACTCAATCAACTCTCTATAGTGCACAGACTCTACTACCTTCCTGAGAAAACCACAGCACTTCAGTATCTAATTCAGCCCCACATTCCCTCTAGAGCCTTAAGATCTAGTATCCAGAATCTCATAACTGTCATCCAATATGAAAACGATACCAGTAAATCCCTCTTTGCCAGCACCATTGCCAAAACCTGGAACAAACTACCAAGCCAAATAACTTCTACCACCTTCTTTATTCACTTCAAAAAACTCATGAGAACCCACTATTTAAGTAATTGGCTGTCTTCATGTCACTCACCAGGCAAATCCATAGCAAGAGAATGTTTCAGGGTACAGCTAAGTATAAACAGTTTTCCCCTGAAAGCTTGTGAACCCAATGATGATTACCTGACAAAACTTATAACTGTAAAAAAAAATAAATAATAATAATACAAATGCTGTTTTAAGTTTATGTACCTCAGTGATTGTCTACTGTAAGAAGTGTTACTCTCTAACATATTGTGTATGAATGCTATATGCAAGCTCTATTTTTTTCTCTCTCATGTACTGTATTGTATTGTGGAGCTTTTCTCCCCAGGCCTCCGCTAAAAATGGACCTGTGTCCAGTCGGACTTTCCCAGTAAATAAATGTAAAATAAAATAAAATAAAAATAAATAATAAATAAATGTAGATGGCGTGAGAGACATCTACCACCATTTTTCATGTTGTCTTACAAATCTTTTATTTAGTTTTTCTTTTTTCACCCACAGTTTGAGTTCAGTATAACATTTACATTTTGAGGTGCTTTTACAAAGTTATATACCTGAATATTTATTACAATTTTCTTATTTACTAAGTTATATACCTGAATATTTATTGAAGCTTTCTCCTGATTATTGGACTATACATTATTCTAAAATAGCCCTGTTGTATTGTGCTCAGAGAAAGAGGTTATGGCTGCTGAAGGGGTTCTTTCAGAAAAGTTTTTTAAATATATTAGAAAGGAGACTCAAATCATATAGTAATAGATCTAAAAGTACAGATCCCAGTTTAATATCTGTTGTTGATTTTCCATAAAGTGCACAAGACACTTGAAACTATGATCTCATGATTAGATCACCTTTAAAGAGAGGATTTACCAAACTGTCATTAGATCACCTTTAAAGAGAGGATTTACCAAACTGTTTTACTTTCAGCTTGCATGAATGGGTCATCCCCTGAAATGGGGAAGATGTAAGAGTGGAAGAAACAAAGCATGCTGACTGTTATTTCCTTTCCACTCCAGCCTCCTGTATTGAAATCCAAGTCCACTTCCTCCAAGTGGAAAGAATGGCGATGTCTGTGGGTATGGGTGTGTATGTGGGGGTGGGGGTGTATTTGTGCTCGTCATTGATCGTGACTCTGTTATAGACTGCATTGTGTGTTTTTTCCCATTTTTGACTAATCTCCTTTTCTACATTTACTTATTTCAACCTTTGAGTCAAGTCCAACATTCACCTTCATAGTGATTGACTCAGTCTGATGTAAACAGCTTAGCTTTATTTCCTGTTTAAGGTTGAAAATAAAATCAAAACATGCACTTGTCATGCAGTCTGAATGCTGTTATTGTTAGAAATTCCTGCAGTGGCTGTTACAGCAGTAATCTCCAGCTCTCTTCCACATGAAACCATACTATTAGGGGACTTCAATATTGACTGGGTTAACTGCTCCACCCATAATCCCTCTGCCTTTATAAACCTCCACAGGTTTACCCAAACCATAACCACCCCCACTAGAGTTGACAAAACATCCAAATGCCAGTCCATCTTAGACTGGATCCTGTTATCTGACCCCACTCTTGCACAGCAACCTGGCTGTCTTCCAGAAACCCTAAGTGACCATCATCCAACCTACCTAATTAGGAACAGATCCCAAACCATCAGCCAACCTATCCTCAGGGTAGTTCAAAACAAAAAGACCTTTATAGCTACTGACTTCATCAGTGCACTAAAAAGCTGTAACTGGACTCCCCTAAAACAGCTATCTCTAGACGAAGCCATTGAGTACTTTAACACAACCTTCATAAAAATCTTAAACCATCATACACCCCCCAGAACCATTAGAATAAAAGCTAACTATGCCCGATGGCTAAGAAAGGATAGCAAAACTATAATGAAAGAAAGGGACAAAGCCTGGATTCAGTAAAAAAAAAATAAAACCATTACTTTGAGACAAAACTATCTAGAGCTCTGTAACAAAGCCAAAAAAAAAAATTCAAACTAGACAAATCTAGCTACTATAAAAACATGCAAGAAAAATATGCTCATAACCCCCCAAAATTCTGTGCCACAATAAATGGTATACTGCACCCAGGAAAGTCCACTACTCTAACCCCTGGGCTACCAAATAACCATAAAAACATTCCCACTCAATTTAACAAATTATTTACTGAAACAGTCCAGACCCTTGCCAATGCCCAAAATAGTACTAGCAGCCCCACACCAATAACTACCCAAACCCACCCCAATAAACAAAACAATACCCCCAGTTTTCACCTTCACTCTGTGTCCACCAAGGCAATTTCAAAACTCCTTAGGAAACTTAAACCAACCACTCTACGAGATGATAAGCTACCAGCAGACTTCCTTCAGATATCAGCTGAAGCTATAGGCTATCCTGTCTCTATTCTCATAAATAGATCTCTATTAGAATGCAAAGTTCCCACCTCATGGAAAACATCACATATTATTCCACTGCACAAAGGAGGTAAATCCTTAGAGCTCGCCAACTATCATGCAATAGCAATCCTATCACCTTTATCCAAAATATTAGAAAGAGTCATTCATACTCAACTAATGCAGTACTTCCAAAATGAAAACCTATTCTCCATATCCCAGCATGGATTTAAACCTTACCATAGCACCACCACAGCACTACTATCACTCACCAACATAGTTAACCACCATAGAAACAAGGGTCTATTTGTTTTTTTCCCTATTCTTAGACTTATCAAAAGCATTTGACATGGTAAACCACAGTATGCTTCTTGAAACTCTGTCTACCCTAACTATAAGTCCCTCCTCTATATCATGGTTCAACAGCTACTTATCTGGCCATCAGTAAGCAGTCCTTTGGCAGGACCAAGTGTCCCCCCTGTTACCAGTTATCACAGGAGTCCCTCAAGGATCCATCATTGGCCCTTTGGTGTTCTCTCTATTTATTAACAAGATCTCATCATCTTCCCCCACTGCCTCAGTACTTCAATATGCAGATGACACCACCCTTATATGTGTCACCCCCACTGTAAGTGAACTACAAACCCTAGCCCAAAATAACTTCACCCTAGCCAAAACTTGGTTCACTAACATCAAACAACGTCTTAATCCCCCCCAAAAAAACAAATTCTTTTCAGCCCAGGCAGATCTTCTCTAAATAGTTATTTCACAATCAACTCCAAAGAAAATATTCAAATCAGTCTAACCAAACACACTAAACTGCAAGGTGTAGAAATAGACAATAACCTGAGGTTCGACATCCACATAGCACAAACCATCAAGAAAGTTAATAAAAAACTTGGACTCCTCTACAGGAACAGTTTATGACTAAACACACCAAAGAAACCATTGCAAGGACTCATCTTCTATCCACCCTCCTCTATGCCTCTCCCATCTTGACTAATCTCCATCAAACCAATCTAAATAAAATGGAATCTTGCTACAACAAGATTGCCAAGTTTGCTACTGAAGCCTCATATAGGTCCCACCACTGTCTATCCCTTAAGCAGCTCAACTGGCTTGAGTTGCCTCATATACTTCTACTCAATCAACTCTCTATAGTGCACAGACTCTACTACCTTCCTGAGAAAACCACAGCACTTCAGTATCTAATTCAGCCCCACATTCCCTCTAGAGCCTTAAGATCTAGTATCCAGAATCTCATGACTGTCATCCAATATGAAAACGATACCGGTAAATCCCTCTTTGCCAGCACCATTGCCAAAACCTGGAACAAACTACCAAGCCAAATAACTTCTACCACCTTCTTTATTCACTTCAAAAAACTCATGAAAACCCACTATTTAAGTAATTGGCTGTCTTCATGCCACTCACCAGACAAATCCATAGCAAGAGAATGTTTCAGGGTACAGCTAAGTATAAACAGTTTTCCCCTGAAAGCTTGTGAACCCGATGATGATTACCTGACAAAACTTATAACTGTAAAAAAAAAAAAAATAATACTAATACAAATGCTGTTTTAAGTTTATGTACCTCAGTGATTGTCTACTGTAAGAAGTGTTACTCTCTAACATATTGTGTATGAATGCTATATGCAAGCTCTATTTTTTTCTCTCTCATGTACTGTATTGTATTGTGGAGCTTTTCTCCCCAGGCCTCCGCTGAAAATGGACCTGTGTCCAGTCGGACTTTCCCAGTAAACAAATGTAAAATAAAATAAAATAAAAATAAATAATAAATAAATGTAGATGGCATGAGAGACATCTACCACCATTTTTCATGTTGTCTTACAAATCTTTTATTTAGTTTTTCTTTTTTCACCCACAGTTTGAGTTCAGTATAACATTTATATTTTGAGGTGCTTTTACAAAGTTATATACCTGAATATTTATTACAATTTTCTTATTTACTAAGTTATATACCTGAATATTTATTGAAGCTTTCCCCTGATTATTGGACTATACATTATTCTAAAATAGCCCTGTTGTATTGTGCTCAGAGAAAGAGGTTATGGCTGCTGAAGGGTTCTTTCAGAAAAGTTTTTGAAATATATTAGAAAGGAGACTCAAATCATATAGTAATAGATCTAAAAGTACAGATCCCAGTTTAATATCTGTTGTTGATTTTCCATAAAGTGCACAAGACACTTGAAACTATGATCTCATGATTAGATCACCTTTAAAGAGAGGATTTACCAAACTGTCATTAGATCACCTTTAAAGAGAGGATTTACCAAACTGTTTTACTTTCAGCTTGCATGAATGGGTCATCCCCTGAAATGGGGAAGATGTAAGAGTGGAAGAAACAAAGCATGCTGACTGTTATTTCCTTTCCACTCCAGCCTCCTGTATTGAAATCCAAGTCCACTTCCTCCAAGTGGAAAGAATGACGTGTCTGTGGGTATGGGTGTGTATGTGGGGGTGGGGGTGTATTTGTGCTCGTCATTGATCGTGACTCTGTTATAGACTGCATTGTGTGTTTTTTCCCATTTTTGACTAATCTTCTTTTCTACATTTACTTATTTCAACCTTTGAGTCAAGTCCAACATTCACCTTCATAGTGATTGACTCAGTCTGATGTAAACAGCTTAGCTTTATTTCCTGTTTAAGGTTGAAAATAAAATCAAAACATGCACTCGTCATGCAGTCTGAATGCTGTTATTGTTAGAAATTCCTGCAGTGGCTGTTACAGCAGTAATGCAGCACCAATAAACATGCACAAAGATCTGACCGGAACATTTTTTAAAAACATTCACTTAACACTTAGCAACATCAGTCTCTTGCCTTGAAAGAATAGATCATTATTTTATTTATTTCATTATGGCCATTTCTTCAAAAGCAAATGTGTGAAAAATGTATGTCAGTTTATTTAATACATAACAATGTTTTTCAATGATTACAGTCAAAAGTACACTGCTATAGCAATAACCCACGCTTGGGTGTGGGTAATGCTGGATTTACCCATGGTTGGCGTGGTTTGGTCCCGAGGGCGAAGCCCGAGGGACCAAACAAAGCCAACCGTGGGTAAATTCAGCATTACCCACACCCAGAAGTGGGTTATTGCTATTATACCATGACATTATTTAAGAAAATAAACTATTACTTTTCTTAAATAATGGCATAGTATAATGCCTGTTTACTGCCCTTCCGCAGATGTCTGGCATCCGCGGCAGTTCTGATGTACTGCGCGCCTGCGCAGTACATCAGAGTTGAGCAAAAGCAACGGAGAAAACAAGATCTCCGTTGCTTTTTTTTTTACTGTTTTCGCTATGTTAAATGGGTTTAACATAGCGAGACAGTTTTAAAATAAGCAATGGAGATGTCCGTTGCTTATTTTAAAACTGTCTCGCTATGTTAACCCATTTAACATAGCGAATAAAAAGCAACGGAGATCTTGCTTTCTCCATTGCTTTTTTTTTAAACCTGTCTCGCTATGTTAAATGGGTTTAGCATAGCGAGACAGGTTTAAAATAAGCAACGGAGATCTCTGTTGCTTATTTTAAAGCTCTCGCTATGTTAAACCCATTTAACATAGCGAGACAGTGTTTTAAAAGTAGAGTTATACTAATGGAAAAAAGTCCGGGCGACCGGACCTTTATCCATTAGTATAACTCGATTTACAATGTGCACGCTGGCCAATCAGCGTGCACGTTTTGGGGGGGGTCATGGTATAATACTATATAATGCATTTAAGAATCTAATCAATGTGTAGCACAGTGCTTTCTGTCTCTTGGATAAGAGTTAACTTTCAGTAAAGGTGCAGAGTCTTCATTTGTTCTACAACTTCCAGACTGACAATTTTCTCTTCTTGGGATGCACCATTCCTTCTGAATTACCATTTCTGTAAATGACATATGCCTGTCTTTTTAAACCTAGTGACTTCTTCAGTTGAAATTATCACACTGATTCTGGTCAAAGCTTTTTTGCTTATTCATGCTCAGGAAAAAAATAGTTAAGGACATTTGGACAAATAAATGAAGAAATTAAGAATATTTTAATACAATTCATTTTGAAAAATGCATATTAATGCACCTCTGTACATATACATGGTTCATTTGTACATGGAAATGCTTTGTTTTAACTCCATACTGAAATAAATTCTATTTGTTTTAACTATTGCTATTTGAACTCATATTGTTTTTTTCATATGTTATTTAACCTGCTCATTATGTTCTGGGCCATGGCTGGAAAGTGTCCTTGGATCAGAGGACCCTAACTATTATCAGATAGATATATAATTACACAGTGTATTTTGTCACTTGATGATGGGAATTCTGATCAGTAGGCATTAGTTGTGGTGGAGATAACTACATCATCACTGGCAGAATCCAGATGCTCTTTCACATGAACCAGAAGTCTTGCACAATACATATTAATGATGTAACACTGCGACACAAAATATTGTACACTGTGTGACAATACAAAGGAAGTGGGAAGAGCAGACAGCCATATGATGTAAGCCAATGAAGCAAGCCTAACAAAAAAGTAGAAAGTGTTGAAGAAAAAAAATTAAATATATCAGCATAGATATGCATTCATACTGCAAACAAGCCCAGTCAGTATTAAAAGGGTAAAAACATATTGAAGAAATCAGTCAAATGAACACATTGTGAAAAGAGTCGGCTAAAAAGTCATGCAGCATGGACAATAGAGGATGTGATTATATGAAGGTAGGAGAAGCCAGCAAATATTAAAGAAGTGTTTGGAAATAGATATCACATTCCTGATACGAATTGCTTTATTAGGCACCCTCCTTAAAAGGCATGAGTTGTGTTATCTCAGCACTATAAAGCCAAGCAAAGGGTGATGAGCCATTTTATTCAGCAGAAGATGAACTGTATATTAGGTAGGGACAGGTACTGTCTGTGTTGTTATTATGAAATTCAGTGTTTTCACTTAAACTAAGCCAGAAAATAAAACACTGTATTCCTGGTGCTGTGAATAGCTTGTTACTAATAAGGCAGTAATTTTCACTTTTCCAAGCATGGCTGCTTATCAGTGTAGCTCCAGTGGAATGATGCATAAAGAGTTTGTATCTGCTGAGACAGCCTGCTGGATCATAAAACCCAAAGCACCTCCCATGCATCAAAGTGAAGCATTTGATAAAAACGTCCACCTTAATCTAGGCCTTAGCATACTTCTAGGGTATCATTTATTGTAATGTGTTGGAGGAAACGTTAGTATTGAGGAATCAAAGCTGTTGTAATGACCTCAGACTGCTTTCTTTGTTTGCTCAAGTTTTAGAGGTTTGCTAATGGTGATGTTATAGTAATGATCTGGATACCTTGTAAGTAGTCATATGACTGAATAGTTATTTGACTGGGTTAAAAGTTAAAAAGACCGCTGCTGTTTTATTAAAAAATACATTCTGCATTTCTTGTGTTTTTATAGTTCAGCGACATTCTATCCCTAGCATCACTCAGGTGAAACATTGCTGTTTTTCTGGACAGAAATATGGTGGGCAGCACTCGAGGCTGATGGGAACATTATTTCAATGTTTGCTGCTGATTTATTTCCAAAGACTGGTGGCCATGTTTAAGGAGCTAAGCTTCACTTCCCCATATCCATTGTGAAGAAAGCAGTACTTGGAAAATACAAACATGTATTCACATTGGGTTATTTTATTTCTGCAGTACAGCTCAGGCTGCCAACAGTGGCTTTCCATCATCTGTACATTTTTATTACTGAATGATTAACTGACCTATTTCATTTCTCCCATGTTGGTTTACAAACTCCATATACGTCTTGCCAGGCATAAACAGATCCTACACCAAGCATGCTGGAATTTATTTTATGTCAGTATCTTAGAGCTCAGAGAACTTCAAACCTTACAAGAACTTTAACTTTCTATCAGATATCAGATGATTCCATCAGATCATCCGATACCCCGGTGCAGCAGTTAGCACTATCCTCCCTGGGTCTGTATATGTTTCCTACCACATTCCAAAGACATGCTTCTGGAGCATTTCTCCCTGGGCCTCTGCAGAAAATGGGCTCTGTCCCACTCGGACTTTCCCAGTAAACAAATGTTAAATAAAAATAAATGTGTCCTGGAAATAAACGTATGTGCATTGTAACTCAAATTCACAGTAATCTTTTGCTAGATAAGGTATCAGATGGAATAAAACTTAACAGAAATAAAGATGTTAACGCAAGTTAGAATTGTGAATATAAAAAAACAACAGCTAGTTATCGACACATCAGTGCATGTTTTTTGGAGGGACCTACAATACTGATCTTCTTTCTCCCAGATTTATGCTATCAAATTGTTAGAATGTCTGCATATGTTGTGCTCTCACTGCTGCTATGTCAGTAAAGCACTGAGACCATCTTCATTAACTTCACTCATTTACCAACAACAAACAATGCCATTTTCTTTTCACCATCCTAACTTTAAGTATTCAGTATCCTTCAACCTCTGATGTCTGAACATATGATATATTCCCTTTTTAATATGCAATGCATGTACCTTGCAATAACTTGACAGCCATGTATTTTCTATTGTGCAGTCAAATAAATGAACAATAATATCTATACCTTTACGAATTTCTGAAAGTCTAACTGTAAAACACCATTACACACGTGAAATCCAAGACCACCCTTGCTGCTCTGCACAAGAGAGGGCAAGGCCTCTTTGCTATTAGCAGCTATTGAAACCAAGCTGGCGGAAAGTTTCATTTCACATGCGCAGGCACCAATATAACTCATACCTGAGTAATGGCACACTGAAACTGGTTCATGGATTGTGGAAAAACAGAGAGAGAAATCATAAGATTAAACTTTTTTATTCCGTAGCAGTAGCAATTCAAGCTTGCCCTCTGACATAAGAAGATCTGTATTACCACACCAGGTAGGTGGATGGATACAGCCTATTAAACTGAATGAGCTGTCAACCACATCACTGGTAAGGTTTTAAAACTTAAAAGATGTTATTTTTCTGTGAAGGTAGAACTGTTAGTTTCAGTGGTTCTGATTTCATAAGAGCATCTTGCTCTTATTACACAACTGACACTCGTTAATGTATGCTATAAAAAAGCTTTAGAAGAGCATACTTTAGATCTAACTTGCTCAGGTGGCAAAATAAATGTTTTGCTTTACACTCT
This sequence comes from Protopterus annectens, assembly GCF_019279795.1. Lineage (NCBI taxonomy): Eukaryota > Metazoa > Chordata > Ceratodontiformes > Protopteridae > Protopterus > Protopterus annectens. Next base: position 660,120,971 of record NC_056743.1, on the reverse strand, counting down.
GCAGATGGAATTGTTTGGTCACAACATGCTCCATTTACACCATGTGGGCTGTTTGCTGCAAAAAGACATTCACGGGCACATGCAGACACACACACACACACACACACACACACACACACACACACACACACACACACACACACACACACACACACACACACACACACACACACACACACACACACACACACACTCCAATATACATATCCATCCAAACACTTTTTTTTTATAGCTACAGCATGATTTTGCAGATAGTAGAAATATGGCCTAAAGGGGGTAGTATGACAGCACATCTCCTTATACTGCACTGCATTGATTATTTTGACAGTATGGCAATATATCAATTCTTTAGACAGTATGGTAGCATATTGATCCTATCAGTAGTTTGTCTCTTAAAATACATTTAGTATATTATTACATTCTAGACTCCAGTGAAGCAGTGCACAATTAAGCAACACTTGACAATATGGAATTAAATTATGACAATGTTTATCAAACTTATGTTATTATTGGAAATGTTTTTTTTCCAGATATTAAACCCATAGAAAAGCTTGTCATTTAAGCAACATCAGTACTTGTGTACTTGTATTAAAGTGTATTAAAGAGTCACTTGAATATATGCCACAGGCTTCCACTCTAGGATATTAAAGGTATTACACAATGAAAACTCTTTAGTTGCCTGGGTCTTTTACTAATTGTATTAGTTTGTAAACTTTGATTTCAATGTTATTTTGAATATTTTGCAGTTACCTTAACATTTATGAATTTCAAACTTGATTTTTAAGCTCTGTGTTTTCAAAGTAGAGGAAACCAAGCCACTTGTTCTGTACCAAGAAACTCAGGAAAAAAGACCCACATTGTGGAATATCTGTTTTTAGTGAGGTTTGGTTCACTGGCCTGAATACTCCATAAAGACTTAAAAATAACTTAGAAATTAAATAGGCATTGTCAATCAGAAAACATGTACTGGAAACACTGGTATGATCTCAAAGGAGTGTTTGTATATATCCCATGAGCCTCCAGTACTTGTGGTTTAAAGTATTACACAGTAAAGACTTCAACTTGGCTGGGGCATTCTTCTCAAGTTTAATATTAGATAACATGGAAAACTGCTTTTCATTCATAATGACACCATTCTGATAGAATATGGTTAGCTTTTGAGGCTGTAAGAAAGAATTAACATCTATGAGTTGTGGCTTGTGCTCTGATTAGAACACACTCAGTTGCATTCTAAGATATGAAGCACTTCTGCGGTGTTCTTCTTGTACCTGGGTATGATCTTATGAGTACATTACCCAAACTTATGGGTGTGCTATTGTACTTCTAAGATGGGTCCCCAACAAAACCCATGATTAATAAAACTGAACTGAAGTTATAAGTGAAAAAGGAAATAATTATAAAACATAGCCAAAAACACAGCATCCATGGGAGTGGACAACATCCCAGGCTGCATTTTACACAAACTTCAGAATGAACTGGCTCCCCACTTAAGCACCATGTTCAATAATAGCCTTGCATCAGGCTTTGTGCCCACTGAATGGCGCACAACAACAGTTATCCCACTCCACAAAGGGGGAGCCACCACTGATCCCGGGAACTACCGATCTATTAGCCTGATGAGCCTGGTCTGCAAGGCCATGGAACGTATCATCATGGAACTCATAAACAAAGACATTGGTAACCTCCAAACTCTGGATCCCACCCAGTTTGGGTTTCTGAAAGGCAGATCGTGCCTCCTGAACCTGATTGACTTCTTTGAGGCAATCACCAAAGCCGTGGATGAGGGTAAGGTGGTTCACACAGCCTATCTTGACCTCGCCAAAGCTTTCATCACCATCCCCCATTCTGGAATTATAGCTAAACTCACTAAACTAGGTATAAATCCCTATGTCACAAGATGGGTTGCCAACTGGCTCACTGACAGAACCCACACTGTATAAGTTTCAGACTCCAAATCTGACCTCAAAGCAGTGACAAGTGGAGTACCACAGGGTTCCATCCTGGGACCTCTCCTGTTTGGTATCTACGTCTCTGAAGTACAGGCTAACACAGAAGGCCTTTGGCTAACAAAGTTCACAGATGACTGCAAACTAGGAGCCATAGTCAAGTCCCCAAATAATGTGGACATCCTACAGAAGGGCCTCACTGAGACAGATGCCTGGTGTCAGAGCCATGGCCTCAAGCTCAGTGCCAAAAAGTGCAGTGTCATCCCCTTTGGTAAAAACTCTGTACCCATGAACTACCACATAGGCAGCAATCTGCTTAACATTGAATGCGTGATAAGAGACCTTGGGTCCCGGGTGGACAGTAGTCTCTCCTTTGACAATCACATCACCATAGTAGTCAGGAAGTTCTTCTACGTGGCACACCTCATCATAGAAGGGTTCTCATCCAGAAATAAAGAGGTCATTGTTCCCCTCTACTCATCACTCAAAAGACCCATTATAGAGTACAATGCTCCTTTTGGAATGTACCTCACAAGACATCTGCAGCAGCTGAAAAGGCTACAGAAGTACCTCACAAAGAGGATTACTGGCCTCAAACAAATGCCCTACACTGACCGCCTCAAAACACTCCAGCTTTACTCCATAGCATATCGCCTACTCCGGGGTGATATCTGCCTAACATATAAAGCTATGTCAAACCCAGAGCTGTTGGACATGCTACACCTAAAGAAATCCCAATCCCTCTAAGCTACATGCTCTAGGGACCTAAACCTTGTCACCACAATAAACAGGACATGCTGGAGGGATAGATTCCTGTCCCAGAGACTTCCTATACTCTGGAACAAGCTACCCATCTATGTCAAGCAAAGTTTTTCATTAGCACTCTTCAAGGAAAATCTTGGTGAGTTGATGGGAAATAGGAAATGCACCCCGGGGATCACTTCTGTGTCTCTGCTGGACAGTATCACAGGAAAATAACTTTCTTGGGTGGCATAAGCTATGGAACCTTGCTGGCTAGGCTTACGTAGGCCCTTGGGCTGATAGCCTAGTACCTACCTATAAAGCTATAGTCTCCCTGATTATCTAATTATACTGCTTCTGCCATTCCAAGTTTCTCTCTCGCACACACACACACACACACACACATGGATGCATGCGGGCATGCAAACACAGGGACACACATACTAACAGACATTTTTTTTTTTTGTATGATTGGTTAATGGCAGCATTTTTTAATCTGGAGTACTGCATATTTATACCCTAAGATATCATGCAGTTAGATGTTATGCTAAATGCTCATCCGTAAAAAAAAAAATCTTTCAGAGACATACAAGTTAATTATTTATTATTATTTATTAATGCATTTGCAGCTGTATTTTGGTATCTTATAGCAGCAGTATGTGTGAATATGAGACTGATTTATTTAACTTATTTATTGAATATATCTGGCTGAACCTGTCTCACACACACACACACACACACACACTCATATACACACACACACACACACACACACACACACACACACACACACACACACACACACAAAGTTATTTGTTTAGAGGTAGGGGTAGTAGCAACATTTTAGTACTGGAGAACTGTACAAAACATCATATTTGGCTCCTATTTTATGATGCAGTCAGATGTCTGTTGTCATTCTATACAGTTATTACAGTGTCCAGGCTTCATTAGGGTAATTTTTGTCACTGCATTTGGATCTGCTATTTATCTTCCAGTAGCACTAAATGCAAAACACTGATCAAAGTACCGACCAAATTATTTATTCATTTATGTACGTTTGTTACTTAGGTAGACCCCAGTAAGATTTATTTTTATGTTATTTATTTATTTATTGACATTTGATTACTGGAACTGGGTAGAGGCCCATTTTAAGCAGAGGCCCAGGAATAAAAGCTCCAAAATATTACAAAACATTTTAATAACAATAATTTTACAATCTTCAAAAATAAAACAAAACATCTGCAGTTTGAATAATTATATCAAATTAGACATAATGTAACAACATTGGTTAAGAATCAATAAAAGCTATATGACAATCATTTAATATTTAGAGAAATTCTATACAGTTTGTAGAAAAATTAAAGGAAAGTTAGTATAATACAAGCAGGAAATGCAATATGAAGTGAGGAAAAACAGGCTTATGGTATATTTAGAGACAAAGTGAGGAAAGAAAATTAGACAGCAGTAAGGAAGTAAGTAAAGAAGGGAGACTTCAGAAGGTAAAAAAAAGGGACTTGTTCACATTTGGGGATATAATGTATCCTGGTTTTGAGCAAGAACAGAGCCAGATTTTAGCTAAGGCTTTCAGAGTAGTTTAGAAAGATGATAGGAAAGATACAGATAAGGAGTTCCAGGTTGTAGCAACCCTCTATGAATGCAGACAATGCCCAGCAGATTTGCTAGGTTTGTAGAAAAACATGAGTTTTTAGTCACTGGATCACGATTGTGGCTCTTATTCATTGAAGGCAACATCTTGGACAAGGGTGGCCATCATTTTAAATTTTATTTGAAATGCAGCTCCCCAGGAGTGAAGCAACCATATGGTATGGATCTAGGTGCCTGTAGTGTGGATTGAACCCACAGTTCTCTGATGTTTTTGACATCAAAGGCAAGTATATTCAAAGCTGTACCACAGGATAGTTTTAAGAACAGTGAAGGGGACGAAATTGTTGTTGTAATGTTTGTCAGCTATTTGAGCCAACAATGTGAGTCTGTACACTGTTGGAAACTCCTGGTGTTCTGGCTGAGGTGTGATTCTCAAACAATCTGGAAGTATATCATTGACTGATAAGTATATTTCTTGGCATTTTAACCTTTCAGAGTTCTGCATTGTCTTAATTTTGCCTTACTGAATTATTTTATATATTTTCTGGCATTGTTTTATGTTTCTCATCTGTCCTGAAACTGTTCCAATCTCTCCCACCCTATTCTTGTAGTGTTGTTATAGTTGGTGGCTTTGCAGTTTCCTGCTCCTACTGTAAATTTGATCTGGGACACCCCTCCCAGTCTGGTGTTCACTCTACTTTATACAGAGAGAACATTTGAGAAGGCCAACCCACTTAGGTTCTTAACCTTGACTTTTTCTTCTGCTCCTTCTTCCTCTCTCCTTGCACTTTACAAAACAAAATGCACTTTATTTTGCTTTTGCCTCTTCTTAAAAGTACTCAATTGTATTTATTCTGCTATATTTATTACTGCTTGGTAGTAGCCTGATTAAATTGTAACCGTTATTCTATGCCTTTTGATTTAAGCACTTGGGCTTCAGACCAGTTATTTAGGTTTGTGGTCTGCACTGTTGTGGCAGGACAGGTAGCTTACATCCACTCTTGTGGAAAGATAGGCTAGATTCTGCCCTTCTGAGCCTGGAATTTCTGGTTAAAGGATTATTGTGCCTGCTTATTTGAACTGATTCTTTCTGAAATAGGGGATGCCTTGTTTGCTGTAGCATAGACTAGATTCAGGCATGCTGAATCTAGCTTTGTTTGTATAACTTGAGCAGTAATCCAGGCCATCTTTTTTGGAGAAGGTTCCCCTGTACCCTAGTGGCAGGAGTGTGCAGTTAGAACTTGTCTGATTGAAGACTGCTGGAACAGGGCTCAGTTTTGAGTTTTTTTACTGGTTAATTGGGTAATTTGTTTAAATCAGTTTTCTATTGTTTTATATATATATATATATATATATATATATATATATATATATATATATATATATATATATATTGCACTTTATCTATCTGCTTTTACTGTATTTGTGTTTCTTCCTACTTTATTGCATTTATTCTGCTGCATTTATTACTGCTTGTTAGTATCCTGATTAAATTTTAACTGTTATTCTAAGCCTTTGGTTGAAGCACTTGGGCTTCAGACCAGTTGTTTTACATTAAGAAGGTTTGTGGTATGCACTGTTGTGGCCGGACAGGTAGCTTACATCCTTCTAAGTTGGGAGTTGCTGATTGAAGGTTTAGTGTCTGTTATTCTAAAAGTGTATTAGTTCTGGTTTAAGCACTTGGGCTTCACACCAGTTATTTTACATTAAGAAGGTGTGGTCTGCACTTTTGTGGGAGGAGAGGGAAGAGCCGGGAGTTTCTGGCTTATTGTGCCTGCTTATTTGAACTGTTTCTTTCTGAAATTGGTATGCCTTGTTTGCTGTAGCATAGACTAAATTCAGACCTGCTGAATCTAGCTTTGTTTGTATAACTTGTGCACTAATCCAGACAATCTTTTTTTTGGAGAAGGTTCCCCTACACCCTAGTGGCAGGAGTGTGCAGTTAGAACTTGTCTGACTGAAGAATGCTGGAACGGGGCTGAGTTGTTAGCTTTTTATTGGTTAATTGGTTGATTTGTTTAAATCAGTTTGCTCATTTGCTACTGTTATATTATAGCAATAACCCACGCCTGGGTGTGGGTAATGCTAAATTTACCCACGGTTGGCGTGGTTTGGTCCCGAGGGCGAAGCCCGAGGGACCAAACAAAGCCAACCGTGGGTAAATTTAGCATTACCCACACCCAGAAGTGGGTTATTGCTATTATACCATGACATTATTTAAGAAAAGAAACTGTTACTTTTCTTAAATAATGGCATAGTATAATGCCAGTTTACTGCCCTTCCGCAGATGTCTGGCATCCGCGGCAGTTCTGATGTACTGCGCGCCTGCGCAGTACATCAGAGCTGTGGGCAAAAGCAACGGAGAAAGCAAGATCTTTGTTGCTTTTTTTTAGTGTCTCGCTATGTTAAATGAGTTTAACATAGCGAGACAGCTTTAAAATAAGCAACGGACATCTCCGTTGCTTATTTTAAAACTGTCTCGCTATGTTAAACTCATTTAACATAGCGAGACTTAAAAGCAACGGAGATCTTGCTTTCTCCGTTGCTTTAAAACACTGTCTCGCTATGTTAAATGGGTTTAACATGGCGAGACAGCTTTAAATAAGCAGCGGAGATCTCCGTTGCTTATTTTAAAGCTGTCTCGCTATGTTAAACCCATTTAACATAGCGAGACAGTGTTTTAAAAAAACGAGTTATACTAATGGAAAAAGTCCGGCGACGGACCTTTTCCATTAGTATAACTCGATTTACAATGGGCACGCTGGCCAATCAGAGTGCACGTTTTGGGGGGGTCATGGTATAATAAAAAAATAATAAATTTTTTGCATCACCACTTAGCTAGGGTTAAACTATTCCCTGCACCATAAAGTCTGCTCTTCAAATGTACCCTTAAAACTAGCCAGTTTTTTTAGTTTTAGCACTCAAATCTGTTTCTTTGAGCTCAGCACTTGGTCAGAACTCATTGTAAGCATTAAATAAGCTATAAATTACTAAAGCACTTAACTTTCCTCACTTGTTTAGAGGAAAACAGTTTTTAGTACTTAATAAATAAGCACCTATCCAAGCATGTCTTAAGGTCAGCTCCCGGTGTTTTCTCTTGTCTACCTGATGAATCTTGGCATCTTGTGGCAATACAGCAATTGCCTCGTGTACACAGACAACCCTCTCCTCCTAACACCCAACACTACAACCTATGAGAGATACACTTATATAGCCAAACACGAAGCAAAGCTCTCTTCACCCAAGACTGGACTAGACAGTCAAGAGGAGAAGGTAAACAGTTCCACCACCCCACACTCATCACATAGTCCCTCAAAACCTGCACCACCAAAACACACACATAGAAACAGAAAATGCACACCTACATTTGCAGAGGCTCTCAATAAAAATCTGCTCAAGCAACAGAAACCTTCAAAGCAGAAACACATGCAACCTTCACCCTCCAACACAATCCAAATGACACATAGCCTACAAACTCAGTGTGCCACTCAACCACAGCCCATAAGGCATAACAATGTACCCAACACTCTAGTCATAGGTGACTCTTTAGTCAGGCACACTGATGTTCCACTCACCAGGTTAAACAAGGAGAAAGTTACTGTCAGCTGCCTATCGAGTGCCAGGATCCACCATATAATGCATGCACTCAGGTCACTCCACAACAACTACAAATATGACTCTGTCATTGTCCATGTTGTTTGAATGACCTGAGATGTACCTCCCTGGACTACATGAAAAGAGACAAGGAGGAACTCTCTGATCTTGTAGCCCAGGCAGGTATGACCCTAGCCCTGAGTAGCATCCTGCCATCACCCAAAATGATACCACAGTACAAGGACAAAATGATTGACTTCAACAATTGGCAAAGCTTCTGCTGTCATTCTAAGGGGATCCAGTATCTATCTGCCTGGGATGACATGATCGACAGACCACAATGCTTTGCCAGAGATGGCCTGCACCTGTCGCCCTTGGGATTCTGGATACTGGCCAAGGTTCTTGCCACCCCTATAGTGCCTTTTTTAGGCAAGGTTCAAATGACAAATTCACCACCGTAACAGGTACAAGCAAGCAAAATCTGAGGGTAATGCTTCTCAGTGCTAGAAGTCTAAACCTCAAAATGCATTCACTTGAGGCACTCCTTAAAATGGAGAACATCGACATCTGTGCAGTGACAGAGACCTGGTTAAGGCTCCAGAGAGCACCCCTGCATTACCAGACAACAATTCATACCACACCTTTCGGCCACCTAACCTGGACCGAAACACTAAAGGTGGAAGCATGTCCATATTCATTAAGGATATCCACACCTCCAGGCTAGTTGCTTAACATAATGCATCCGAGATTATCCAAGTGCAATTAACTCTGGGCAAGACCCCAATCCAAACTGTAACTTGCTACAGATCACCGACCATGCCCCAGGATTCCCACTCCTTATTTCTTGATACACTGGAAAACATTAGGGTACAAACCAAAACCCTAATAATGGGTGATGTCAACTACCCCACCATTAACTGGGAAAACTACTCATGTACCAACTCTTTTGCTCAACGTTTTCTGGAATTCATAAATACCAACACCTTGGATCAACTTATCCACACCCCCACCAGGGGCAGCAATATCCTAGACCTGGTCATTACCAACATGGGTGACCAATATTCCACACCAGAGGTCAATTCCTCGATGATCATATCCGGCCATAAGCTAATAACCCTAGACATCCACATCTTGCCCCCACCCCCATTAGGGCAACCACTGTAAAAAAATTTCTCCAAAGCCAACTTCACACTTCTTAAGACAGAAGTGGCAAACTTCATGACATCCATGCAGATGGCCAATATTGGTACAACTGCTGAATCCTACACAAATACACTTTATAAGCACTTACACAAGTGCATAGATTGTGCTATCCCTAACAGAACCAAGATGCTGTCCTCCAAAAAAAAAAAGGAAGCCAATCTGGTGGTCCCCTGCCATAAACAAACTCTACAACAGAAGAAAGAAATTGTTGCAAAAAAGAGTAAAATCCCATTATTGGATGAACCCCCTGGTCAGCCTCAGTAAGAAGCTGAGATCCCTCATAACATCCTCCAAAGCTATTTATGAAAACAAAATTGCCACTGATTCTAAAGACAACCACAAAGCATTCTATAGCTATGTCAAGAATCTCAGTGGCAATACTCAGATCTGCTCTACATTACAGCACAATGACACTAAATATACAGAACCAAATGATATTGCCAACATCCTGGCAGATTGGTTCAGTGCTAACTTCATCCCCCTCTCAACTCCTAAAGGGCCCCACTCTATAATGGAAGAATGCAAAGTTCCTGTAATCATGGCTGCACAGGTGAAAAACACACTCTCCAAAGCCATGAACACAGCATCCATGGGACCTGACAGTATTCCAGGCTGCATTCTACATGAACTATGGAATGAACTGGCACCCCACCTAAGCACCATGTTCAATCATAGCCTCACCTCAGGCTTTGTGCCCACAGTATGGGGCACAGCGACGGATATCCCACTCCACAATGGGGGAGCCACCCCGGACCCAGGGAACTACCGCCCCATTAGCCTAACGAGCCTGGTCTGCAAGGCCATGGAACGTGTCATCATGGAACTTACAAACAAAGACATTGGTAATCTCCAAACTATGGACCACACCCAGTTCGAGTTTGTAAAAGGCAGTTCATGTCTTCTAAACCTGATAGATTTCCTTTGAAACAGTCACCAAAGCCATAGACGAGGGTAAGGTGGTTCACACAGCCTATCTAGATCTCGCCAAGGCTTTTGACACCATCCTCCACTCTGAAGTTATAAATAAACTCACTAATCTAGGTATAAATCCCTTTGTCACAAGATGGATTGCCAACTGGCTCACTGGCAGAACAGACACTGTGAAAGTAGCAGACTCCAAATCTGACTTCAGACCAGTGACAAGTGGAGTACCGCAGGGATCAGTCCTGGGTCCTCTCCTGTTTGGTATCTACTTTTCAGAAGTACAGGCTAACACAGAAGATCTCTGGCTAATGAAGTTCATAGATGACTGCAAATTACAAGCCATAACTGAAACTCCTAATGATGTGGACATTCTACAAAAGGGCCTCACTGAGACAGATGCCTGGTGTCAAAGCCATGGCCTCAAGCTCAATGCAAAAAGTGCATTGTCATCCCCTTTGCTAAAAACTCTGTACCCATGAGGTACCACATATAGGTGGTAATCTATTTATCACTGAAAGTGTGATAAGATACCTTGGGACACAGGTAGACAGTAGTCTCTCCTTTGATAATCACATCACCACAGTAGTCAGGAAATCCTTCTACATGGCACACCTCATCACAAAAGGTTTCTCATCCAGGAAAAAAGAGGCTATTGTTCCCCTCTACTCGTCATTCAGTAAACCCATTATAGAGTACAACGCTCCTTTTGATATGTACCTCACAAGACATCTACAACAACTGGAAAGGCTGCAGAAATACCTCACAAAGAGGATTAACAGCCTCAAACAGATGCCCTATGCAGACCATCTCAAAAAACCCCAGCTTTACTCCGTCGCATATCACCTACTCAGAGGTGATCTCTGCCTAACATACAAAGCTAAGTCAAACTGAGAGCTGTTAGACATGCTCCACTTAAAGAAATCCCAGTCCCTCTGAGCTACACGCTCTAGAGACATAAACCTTGTCACCACAATAAACAGAACATGCTGGAGGGATAGATTCCAGTCCCAGAGACTTCCCATACTCTGGAACAATCTACCTATCTATATCAAACAAAGCTCCTCATTAGCACTCTTCAAGAAAAATCTTGATGATTAGATGGGAAATAGGAAATTCACCCCAGGGATCACCTCTGTGGCTCTGCTCGACAGGGGCACAGGAAAATACTTTTCTTGGGTGACAAAAGCCAGTGTACCTTTTGGGCTAGGCTTATATAGGCCCTAGAGCCAATACCTACCTATGAACCTGTGATATGACAGTTTATTAAATTATAGACTGCTACAGTAACTCCCGAGTGAGAAGGTTCTGCTTGACAAGTGCTGTATAGCACAAATAATAAGGTACTGTGAGCTGCTATTAATGTTGTATGCTTAATAATGGTGACACAAGAGTGAGATAGTTCTGTTAGATAATAAGCATGAGCTGACATGAATAATAGTGCACTATGAGTTGCTATTAATGTTACTTATTTACAAATGAAAAAAGGAAACTATTCCTTTTTATTCAGTATACAAAACTCAACATTCTTTGTTATATCACTTTTGCAGTAGCCTCAGCTATATACGACATCCTGTCAAGGACTATCCCCCCATCAGCCTCCTTCCAAAACTTTACAGCATCTTCTATGTGCTGTAGCTGCAGCCTGCATAGGAACATAGGAAATAAAGGGCAGCTATGGACCCAAACTTTGGAGCTTTCCTGTCCTAAAAGATGGAATAATGAGTGTCTCAAAAAGACCAGGTCTAAAAGAAGCTAAAATGATACACTCTGTCAAAATGAATGCATCCTCAAGGGGTTGCAGGGAGGGAGGGAGGGAGCGGCTACTGCAGCAGAGGTAGACTCAAACATTTCCTACTATGGCAAGATTATTTACCATGTACTTTGTTATATCACTGCTGTAGTAGCTCTGCAGGATGAATACCAAAGCTTTGAGAGCTTTGGAGGAGGAAGGAAGGAAGATCAGAATCCAAGGTGCCCTGATGAATAGCCATAGCAAAGCCTGCTCTGGATTTACAGTTGGCATCCAGCTTGTAATGTCTGGTAAATGTATGAACTAACATGCAAGTTGTTTCTACAGTCCACCTCTTTCCAAAATTCCATGGAAATAACCAGAACCCTAGTAGAGTGAGCCCTGAATTTGCCAGGAAGTGACTGTCTAGAGTAAGAATGACAAAAGACAAAAACTTGGGGTGGCCATCTTGAAACAGTCTGTTTACATACTGCTGGTCCTTATTTCTTTCCTTCATTGGAAATAAACTTTGGATCAGCAATCCAGAAGGATTAGATTTTGTCAGTACAGTATCTGAGTTATTTATGAAAATCTTAGTATGGAGAATCCTTTAACCTTCATTTTTAGGCTCCGGAAAGAAAACTGGGAGATTAATGGTCTGTTTCAGGATAAACCATGAAACCATTTTAAGCGTGAATGAAGAGGTTAGATCTCAAGGAAACCCTATCCCTATAAAAAGTGAGATGGTTGATTAAGGCATGAAACTCATATACACATTTGGCCGAAGTCAAAGAAATTAACAAGACTGTTTTCTAAGGTAAGAACTTCAAATATGCCTCCTAAGCAAGTTCGAAAGAAGGTGCTGTAACATTTTTAAGGAGAAAGTTAAGATCCCAAGAAGGAACCACTAGTATAAGAGGTAGGTACATATACAAATCCTCTTTCAGCAACTGTTTCAGTGGTAGTCGCGCAGAAACAGGGAACTCAGGGTACAAATCCCCACCCCCACACACTAGGAGAGGAAGCCTGGGAGGCAGAATCTGAATAAGCAGCTGACCCCCTAAAAGAGAATCAGTACCTGAAAGGAGAGCTAATCACTTTTAGTGCAAACTTCCCTCGTCCTTTGAAAAAAAAAAAGATTGAAAGGCTGAAAATACATTTTTAGCAAAGCAAAGTAGAGGGGTAGTATGCCTAATATTATTATGCTTCTTTTTCCAGTGAGACCTTTCCAAAAAGATTCCTTCTGTGTGAAAAACAGTCCTCAGCAGAGTTTAATAGAGAAATGCCTCCCACTCCCTTACCCAGTGCCAACAAGGGTGGTTCTCCCACTCCCAGTAATGTTATCTGAGCAGCTGCAGGAGACATGACAGCCACCTGATCCTATGTAGCATCAAAAGCCAGAGGGACCAAAAGAAGAATGTAAATAGTCTGAGGAGCCACACTAGAATCATTCACCATGCACTGAGGTTTAGAAGCTGGACTAAAAACCAAAGCTTCCATATTAACATCTTTTTTTTCCAACTGGGAGGTAACAAATTGACTTATTAGGGAGTAGGTTCATCTTAAAGCCAGAAAAGGATTCCCCAAAAATAGACAATATAACTCAACACTTGAAGTAAATACAGTGTATGCCCCTATAATAATGTCAGCAGTACCAGCACCCCCTTCTGGGGGAAAACTAGCAAATAGGGAATAATACAGCTGAAAACACAGTGTATCATTTCTGAACAAAGTAGCTATGAAAAAGCTGAGCCAATAAAAAAAAGAAATACCCTGTATAGGAAAATACCTTACTGGGGCTAAATAAATATTGTACATTGCTTTTTCTATCTTAAATTATTTTTTGCAAAGAAAAAACAAAAATGGAAGATAATCCTCAACGGAGAATGTAAATGTCTAGCCAGGAAAGTGAACTTATGACAGATCTTCAAAGTACAGAAGTACACTGTGAGATCAGCAAAGAGTACAAATCCAGATCTGTACAGTTTAAATGCCAATGTCTCGAGACTTTTATTTTTCAGAGTTTTGGATTATCCTAAATTAGTTGCATGTCTAATACAAAGGTGTAAATGGATCCATTGTTCAAATCATGTAAGATTTTTCTTTACAAGAGCTGTTATACCTTTTGATGTTTATCAAAAATGGATCACTATGTATTGCGACAGAACAGTTGGTAAAGTTAATGCCAAAAGTTACTGCCAGGAGATCATCCTGTAGACATTTGTTTGCCAAAATAACATCAGATCTAATCAACCTATCAAAGTTAAAAGTGTAATCTCTTACTTTCTAAACATTAACAATTTCAAAGTGTGTGTGTGTGTGTGTGTGTGTGTGTGTGTGTGTGTGTGTGTGTGTGTGTGTGTGTGTGCGCATGTTAATTTGCTTTGTATAGTACCTCTGGACTCTTTCTGGATGTTTTCATATATGTCACATTATACATTCAAAATATTGCACAATGCTCAGTTTGAGGTTCTATATAAAATGGGATCATGACAGATGGAACCATAGATGTTAAAAATATAGTATGTTTCTAATAATGAAATAAGTTCTTCTAGAGATGAAATGTATATTCTTCTCAAAATTTAGATTATCTGCCAGTATTTCACAGGCTCTTACTATATGGGTCTGTGTCAGAAGATTAATGTTAACTGAATAATGATATTCAGGACTCAGGATTCCTATGGCCAAACTGCATTAGCAATTAGATTTTTTGTATCAAACATAATTCTATTTTCAGTTGTCAATATATGCAATGAAACAAAGGTATTCTGAAGACATTATGACAAACCAAAGAGATGGCACTTATCCCTACTTTTGTAGTGTTCAGAAAATAATAGTCCAGAAAGAAATAGCTTGACAAAACATCACTGGTCACCCTCCCCATTCAAATAGAGAAGTAACACCCACCCTATCTTGTTTTGTCCTGTTGCTAAACCAGTTTTTCCATCTACATTATGTATTATGCATCCATATATACATATTTAAGGCTCTTGCTTCCTCAATTACTCCTTGTGTGAAATAGTTCTGAATACCTTAGCAAGTCAAATGTAAGAGGGATGCACTATCATCCTTGTATCAAGTACTATAGTTGTCTCTTCAGCAATGACACAAGATTCAGAAGTCAGGGATTATCCTTAAAAAAAAAAAAAACAAAGGAAAAAAAAACAGTTCTATATCTAATAGAGGTCCCTTGTGTCACTTTAAAAAAGCTCCATGATTTCCAAGAGAATACTGGTGAGACTGGAAAGTGTAACACTGTATGGGTTTGATATGATCCTCCCCTTTGTGAACTAATGCCAATGCAGCCTTTCATCCT
This sequence comes from Protopterus annectens, assembly GCF_019279795.1. Lineage (NCBI taxonomy): Eukaryota > Metazoa > Chordata > Ceratodontiformes > Protopteridae > Protopterus > Protopterus annectens. The sequence goes on along the minus strand of NC_056743.1, from coordinate 660,105,913 downwards.
CAGTCTTGAATGTGTCCAGATGCCGCCTGCCATTTTGTTTAATGTTACTGATTACAATTTAGTTAGGCTTTTATGAATGTAAGTAGTAAACTACCAGGTATGCCTTCCAATCCCATGTTATATAATGCATGCATCCCTAAGTATCTTTAACACTCTGATGTATATATTTACTGACTCTGACATTTGTGAAATCTTTATCTGCAAGAATCAAGACTACTAAAAGGGTTACACGATCGAGGGAGTATAAGAATAACAAAGGCAGATAAAGGGGATCGATTGTAGTAATGAATACTCAAGATGGAACTAAAGACTTGAGTAGTTTAACAGGTGGTATAATTATGAAAAAAGGGTTAGATACATTGTAGAAAATAATATAGATTTAGAGATGGGTAAATTTATGAATTGCTTAAGAAAGATTTAGTATCAGAGGATGTACCAAATTGTTTGCAAGTTAAATGTATAAGAGTAAGTACTATATGTGGCAGTCCTTAAGGACATAATGGTCTTAATGATCCTTATTTGCACTCTACTGTGGCTTCAGAAAAAGACAAAAACTGAACCGATGTCATACGTAATGAGGCTGCTATTAAATAAGCTGTGATTACTACCAAATTTTATATAAAGGATTTGTTTGATTCTTTTTGAATAAATTAAAAATTTCATTTTAGTGTCTGAAGATGTTTTTGTAACTTTAGATATTAACCATATTTGATAACACTATTTGGTATAAGAGTAAAAAGTTTTGTGAAGGCATTATTAGAATGTGAGCTGGAATTGAAGACAGTGAGATTATTAACTAAAATGACCGATGTAGATCTAAGCAACGTTGTTACATATTTTGGTGGAGTTATTTATAAACAGAAAGATGGCAAATCTAGCAGGATAAACTTTGGCACCAAACTATATCAATCTGGTTTTGTCTCTGTAAGAAGGCATTCACATTTCTAAGGCACATTATGCTGACCATACAAAAGCATACTTTCGCTTTATTAGTAATGTATATTTTGTTTGGCAGTGTAATGCAATTATATTGAAAGAATTTTATGAACATTTCAATAGCTTGCAGCACATAAATTATATTTTCATTAATTTATGACAGGATGAAACTAGTTTCTAGATTTTAAAACCTTTAAAGGAGTTGTGAATTTCCAACTAATATACTGATTTATAATAACTGTCATGAATAATAAGTATTTATATTATAGCAGCATGCTTACAACTGTGTTAAAAAGTAATATAGTAAAGGGGAGGCTGAGCCATGTGCACTTTACGTATACTACTGAGAATGCACTATTAAGTAAAAGTATTTCAAAAGGGGCAATCCAGATAGCATTACAGTGTCAATGATAAATGAACTGTGTGAAAACAGAGAGACTCATTTTACACCATTTACTGTGAATAAGGTTATACAGGTAAAGAACATAAAAACAGTAAAGATAAAAGTGTGACAATTAAGTTATGTCCACAGCAGATAGTGGAGATATTTAAATATTATTAAAAATGCTTGGGCAATAATCAGTGGTTATGATGACATCAGAAAGAGGTATGCCATATATAATAGACTAGGTGGGCTACCTTCACGTGTTCTATGATTATATATATTTAAATGATTATTGGAATACAATTCATCTTTTTGCAAGCATTCTGGTCTGACAATTTCACTTTGGACAAGTATGTATTGTTATTTACTGTGCCAGTATTTGGCTGTGTACTTAGACCTCAGTATCTTCTTTGCTGGAGTACTATGTCTTTAGCTAGGAAAGGGATCACAAAGAACAAGAACAAATCCGCACCTCTGTTTAAGGAGTATTTTGATAGTATGCCTGTTTTTAAATGAGTATATTGATAGTAAATCTTGGTAGCTTAACAAAAATGAAAACTAACAAACTGGCAAGCTGATTGTCACTAATTGAGAAATATCAGAACAATGCATTATGATTCTAAATAATTTTGTTGTAAACTGTTATTCTGTATAGTCTTATTGGATATGGTAAAGGCACATTTGTAAATAGTGGTCTATTGCTGTGTTGCTATGTATTTGTGTTTGCATTTTCTTTGTGTATTGTTGAAATTTCAAATTAAATTATTTAAAACTGAAACAAAACAGACTGAGTTGCTGTATTTGAGAGGTAAAAACATTATAGGGAATTATTTACACAAACCAAATCTGGGAAGTTGTAAGTAGAAAGATTGGATTGTATCTAATGGAAATTGTCAACAGTGTCATATTTTGTACAGAGAAAGAAAAGTTATTAATTATACAAAACACATGGTGAGTGGGTTCTTCACTTGCTAACCTATTTTTATAGTTTAGTTTGCTTTTTGTATAGGGAAGACTAGATGTAAATTATGCAACGGGATATATGAATATTTATATGGATTACATGTAAGAAATTAAAATAATACCCTGAACAGACATGCAATAATATATAGTAGTCATACAAGATTTTATTTTTCTGTTTTAGATGCAGTAGTGATGGATGCCAAATGTGGTAATTTTGAAGATAAGTCAGTATTCAAAGAATATTCATGTCATGTCAGATTAAGTGCATGCCAGTTGTGAGATTTAAATAATGAAACCAAATTTAAGAGTGTATTGAAATAAATGAAGCTGCAGTATTAATGGCTATTAGGAATCATGGAAATATATTTAATTAGCAATTCATAAAATAGCACCTTTTGAATAAGATGCAAGTACTGTGCATATTTTTATTTTTTATTTTTATTTTTATTTTTAAAAGTAAAATTGCACCATTCAGAACTTCTGGAACTCATCACAGCAATTAATGTATCCTGGCATGTAGGTTTTATCTCATAGGAACATTGTTACTTTTCAGTTATCTTGCCCAACACCAATGAATTAGCTTATCATCTCGCAAATACTTCTGGTGGCATATTTCTTGTAAGACTTATTTACTTCAGATATTCTTAATTTTGGGTACCATAGTTGTATCTAATTGTTATTCTAATTACTTGGGTGATGTTATCTTATGAAGATATTTTCTGTTTGATATATATGGGTCTATTTCAAAAGACCGAAATTTCACTTACCCAACTTTCAAAATGCAGAGATGAAAAGGCTGACAACACCAAAACACCAAAGTGTCAGAACACTAACTTTCTACTCCAGGTAAGTAACTGCTTGGCCACCATGTTGAGCTTTACCCTTTACCCCCATGGTACTGTGATCTCCTAGTTGGTATATTTAGTTAGGGGGGGGGGTGTGTGGGGCTTAGTTTCCATCAGTTTTAATTTATTGTTCAGGTTGGCCAAGCGGTTACTTAACACGAGTGGAAAGTTGGTGTTCTGGGACATCGGTGTAATATAGATAGAATATATATATATATATATATATATATATATATATATATATATATATATATATATATATATATATGCATATGCTTATGTTAGAATTAATTCGGGATACTTTCAGTAAGGAACTTGAACTTATGATTAGGTGTAGCTTATTCCATACCACTGGTAGTCTTCATTAAGACAATTTCTATGCTTCTACATGTTTGGCAACAGTTTTATACTTCTAGCCTTTATCCGTCCTAATTAATTAATCACAGGTTTCAAAAAGGACTAACAGAAACATAACATCGTTTTATGTACAGATTAGCTATAATAACTTAATAAAACATGATAAGAAGGGTAACCCTATGCTTTTTCTCCTCAGTAGGCAATACTTTCTAGACACAGTATATTTATGCTTGATAATCTTACTTTTTGTAGTTTTCTATGTGCTACATTTAAGATGTCTGAATTAGAGACACCATATTTACCAATTGCACAGATTAATGAAGAATATATGGGAATGATGACGTGTGAGAAATGATTAAGCATGCTTTTAATATTAAGTATTATAATGACTAATATTTTTAAATTATTTGCTAAACACTGATTTAACTTACTGTCAGCTATTTTTCCAAAATTCTCTCAAGATACGTAATTTCATGGTTTGTTGTAGAAATGATTATTAATGTTGCAATCAAACTGTAAATCCTTTTTTGAACTTAGTGTTATATTTGTTAGCCTTAGACATGAATTCTTTATCACTATTCTAAGTGTGTATTTTGTCTAATCCATCCTCTTTCTATATATATATATATATATATATATATATATATATGTGTGTGTGTGTGTGTGTGTGTGTGTGTGTGTGTCTGTGAGGAATAGGCAGGTTATGAGCATTAGCAACACAGAAAAAGGTGCAGATTTAAAAAGACAGATGCAAACATCAGGATCTCATGTATTCATCTTTGCAAGAAAAATTGTGAGGTCCAAGACATGTACAACTTTAAAAATCCAAATTATGATATTTATATGAAACAAGCTCTACAGTTACAGAAATAAATTAAGATAAAAAAAGAACCAGAAACTAAATAAGATACTGAATATTATAAATGGAACCAAAAACCTTGTGCAGCAGTGTACAAGAGAAGCTCAGTGCATCGGATACCATTAGGAAGACTAGGAAGAGAAGAGTGGATTCGTAGTTGCTATGGAAGTTTCTCCATTGAACAACATTAGGTAGAATCATATATATTATGATGACTTTCAATACTGATAATTCTGAAAAAAAGAAAGAAGGTTGTTTTCAATATAAAAAGGCACCATTTTTAAATCTGCCAGACTATTATTTCTAGTAGTCCAGGTGACAACATACGACACAATCAGGTGGTGCTAACACAGAAATGGAAAATGGCAAGTCTTCATCAAAATTAAGTGAAAAATCTATATCTTTCCCAAAGATTTAAATGTATGTAAAATCAGATTCTCAAATTTTGACAGCCAAAAATATGCGTCTTTGTTTTTATTATAAATTTGTTATGGTGTTGCAGTTTAATCACAAAGAAGAAGACATAGAAATTTGAATAACAAATATAAAGATGTTGTGATTTATATATAGCAGCAAAGCATCCTGGGCAATCAAACAAGATGGATTCCTAATCTTTGGCAGTCAAAAATAGGTATATTTTATTACAGAATTGTTTTTGTGGTTGCAGTTTAATCATAAAATGAACAAAAGTACATGGCAAAAGTGAAAATGCTGTGTTTTGTGTCTGGAGCTAGAATGCTTTGTAATTAGACAAGTTACTACTTTTATGTATAGCAGAACAACCAAATTATGTAATGAATTAGATAAATACAAAGTGTTTATGTTAATGATGATGACTTGTTTGTTTTATTAAATGAAAATGAATGTAGCTTTTTTAATTATCTCCAAACTGTGATTGCTCACATATACAAAATTGTGAAGTTAAGATCCCATAATTGGGACATATAATATCTGTAGACAAATTGAGGCATGAAAGTTGTAGAAAGAATTATCAACAACCTTTGCTATATTGATGATATAATATTTTTGTTAACAGGGAAGACAGTCTGAAATGTCTCCTGATTTAGGCTGAAGAGTATAATCTCAGAATGAGTTTAAACCTTTAAATGTATAAGAAAAGAACTTTGACTACCAGCAAGATCAACAAAATTAATCTAGATGGAGAAAAATTAGATTCAGTCTGCATTCATGAATAATCAATAATGGCATAACAAACAATTAAGAAATCATAGGAATGGGGTATGGGGGCAAGATGGTTAACCAAGAGCAGCAACCGGTAAAAGCTCTGGGACTAAAACTTTTCTCTGACAAAAAATATAATAAAAAATTAAAATTTGAAGATACTTTTTAGCTACTTTTATTCACTAATAGTCAGAGAAAAAGGTTTTTAGCTTTAAATTATTTAAACGCTATACATTTTATGTCAGAATTTCAACTGCTTGCTTAAAAGAGAAGAGACTTCACCATGAGCTACTCAAGAAATGCTGGTCAGGATTCCTGTGATAAAAAAGACATCCAGTCACTAATACCTAGCATGCAGGATATATTGTTTAAAATGGACAAACTGGATACCAAAATAAAAAGTTTCAAAGAAGAGCCCAGAAAGAAGATGGAACATTTAAAAACTCTTATGAAACAACAAAGTGTGCAAATAAGCAGTACAGAAGAAGCTTTAAATGATCAAAAGGGAGGAGAAACAGATTTGAGTCTCAGACTGAATTTCTTTTAAAACAAAATAACTGCTCTTAGATAAAGTTGATGATTTAGAAAATGGACTGAGATGAAATAACACTAGAATTTATGGTGCACCTGAAAACTATGAGGGCGGTAAAATAATAAACTTAACAATCTGGCTACATAAAACATTAAATCTACCTGAAACTTTATCTTTTGGAATTCATAGGGCATATAGTTTCCTGAAAGCACCTTAGAGGAAGGAAAACTCACCATCACATTCAAACATAGTTAATTTTATGTCCAGCTTAGAAAAATGTAAAATATTGAAAACAGCATGGTCTAGCCCACCTATAAAATGGATGTACATGTAGTCAGACCTGACAAGGATTATTCCAGTAAAGTATTGTGTAAAAAAAAATCCTGCTTATCACTGACTAAGGAATTAAAAAAACATATTAAACCACTTTGATGTTTCCTGCAAATATCAAATAATTTATTTCTGAAGGAACTAAAATATTTGACAAACAGGAAGAGGCACCCACTTTTGTTAACAAAAATGAAATCCTTAATAATACTGAAGAAATGGATTGGAAGAATATATTCCTCAGGAGATAGAGTGAGCTGAATTCCCAGAAAACTGCTTTGAAAAGAAACTGCAAAGATATGTTATGACTTCAAACAATCTATACACATTAGCTAGTAGAGTAAAATGTTAAGAAAAAAGGCACAAATCAGTAATGTCTGAAATCCCAATACCGATAAGACTACTTCAGACACATATGAAATGCTTAATATTGTTTAAAAATATGAGGATCTTAATAAAGATAAAAAGAATAATCTTGATGATTACAAAACTTGCAAATATTTAAAGATAATGTTTCTAATAAAATTAATGAACAAAAAATATCTCTGTTCAACCCTAATAGAATGGAAATATTATAAAGGTCTAGGGTTAAATTGTTTAAGTGTGGAATTATATAGCCTGCTTCCATTAATTATTTTAGAATTACTGCATGACGTTTTCAGAATAATTCAGAGTGACAAAATACTTCCTCCTGCATAAAATTTTTCTATAATCTCCCCTATACTTAAAGAAAAAAAGGATAATAAGTTAGTTTCCTCATCTAGACCTAGTTCATTATTAAATGTAGACTATAACACATTTACTTCCATCTTCACTACAAGATTGACAGATATAGTAGATGACTAATAAAGATCAGACTGGATTTATAGTCATAAATTAAAATCATCATCATCTTTTGGCTGTTCCTGTTAGGGGTCGCCACAGCGGATCATCTGTTTCTATTTCTGCCTGCCCTCTGCATCTTGCTCTGTCACACCAACCACCTGCATGTCCTCTCTCACCACATCCATAAACCTTATCTTAGGCCTTCCTCTTTTCCTGTTACCTGGTAACTTCAGCCTTAACATCCTTTTCCAAATATACTCAGCATCCATCCTCAGCACATGTCCAAACCAATGTAATCTTGCCTCTCTGGCTTTGTCTCCAAACCTTCCAACCTGGGCTGACCTTCTAGTAAACTTATTCCTGATCCTGTCCACCCTTGTCACACCAAATGCAAATCTTAACATCTTTAACTCTGCCACATCCAGCTCTAACTCCTGCCTTTTTGTCAATGCCACTGCCTCCAACCCATATAACGTAGCTCATCTCACTACCTTCTTGAAGACCTTCTCTTTCACTCTTACTGGTACTCGTCTGTCACAAATCACTCCTGACACTCCCTCCTGCCTGTACTCTCTTCTTCACCTCTCTTCCACACTCGCCATTACTCTGAACTATTGATCCCAAGTATTTACACTCATCCACCTTTGCCAACTCTACTCCTTGCATCCTCACCATTCCTCTATCATCCCTCTCATTTACACACATATATTCTGTCTTAGTCCTGCTGACCTTCATTCCTCTTCTCTCTAGAGCATCTCTCCAGGATCTCCTCCACCTGTTCCCTACTCTCACTACAGATCACTATGTCATCTGCAAACATCATAGTCCACGGGGACTCCTGTCTGATCTCACTTGTCAACCTGTCCATCACCATTGCAAATAAGAAAGGGCTCAGAGCTGATCCTTGCTGTAATCCCACCTCCACCTTAAACACATCCATCACTCCCACCGCAGACCTCACTGCTGTCACACTACCCTTGTACATATCCTGTACCACTCTTACATACTTTTCTGACACTCCTGACTTCCTCATACAATACCACAACTCCTCTCTAGGCACCCTGTCATATGCTTTCTCTAAGTCTACAAAAATACAATGCAACTCCTTCTGACCTTCTCTGTACTTCTCCATCAACACTCTCAGAGAAAACATCACATCTGTAGTGCTCTTTCCCTGCATGAAACCATACTGCTGATCACTAATCATCATGTCTCTTCTTAACCTAGCTTCCAGTACTCTTTCCCATAGCTTCACGTGGTGACTGATCAATTTAATCCCTCTGTAGTTACTACAGCTCTGCACATCACCCTTTTTCTTAAAAATCGGTACCAAAACACTTTTTCTCCATTCCTCAGGCATCCTCTCACTTTCCAAAATTTCATTAAACAATCTGGTTAAAAACTCCACTGTTATTTCACCTAAATACCTCCATGCTTCCACAGGTATGTCATCTGGACCAACAGCCTTTCCATTCTTCATCCTCTTCATAGATATCCTTACTTCCTCCTTGCTAATCCATTGCACTTCATGATTCACTATCCCCACATCATCCAACCTTCTCTTCCTCTCATTCTCTTCATTCATCAAACCCTCAAAGTACTCTTTCCATCTGCTCAACACACTCTCATCACTTGTAAGTATGTTTCCCTCATTATCCTTTATCACCTTTACCTGCTGCACATCTTTCCTAGCTCGGTCCCTCTGTCTAGACAGTTGGTACAGGTCCTTTTCTCCCTCCTTAGTGTCCAACCTTTCATACAACTCTTCATATGCCTTATCCTTAGCCTTTGTCACCTCTCTCTTTGCCATGCACCTCATCTCCTTATACTCCTGTCTACTTTCTTCATCTCTCTGACAATCCCACTTCTTCTTTTCCAACCTCTTTCTCTGTATACTCTCCTGTACTTCCTCATTCCACCACCATGTATCCTTGTCATCCTTCCTCTGTGCAGATGTCATACCAAACACCTTTCTAGCTGTCTCCCTTACTAGCTCTACTGTAGTTAACCAGCTATTTGATAACTCTTCACTGCCACCCAGTGCCTGTCTTAACACTTCCCCAAACTCCACCTCACAATTACCCTTTTTCAATTTCCACCAATTGATCCTTGGTGCTGCCCTCACACTCCTCCTCCTCTTCTTGATCACCAGCATCATCTTACAAGCCTAAATTAACATATGATAATATAAAAAGGATGCTATCTTAGATTTAGCAAAATGAATAAACAAGAAATTGGTCCTAATTAGCTTAGCTATAGAAAGAGCTTTTGATTCTGTAGATTGAATCTGCTTGTCTGAAACTTTACAAGCATTTGCATTTCCAGAACAATTTATTGGAATATTAAAAAAAACTGTATAGGGACTCCAAAGCATATGATAAAACTGGATCTTATATTTCTAAAGGATTCACTTTAAACAAAGGCACAAAGAAAGAGTGTCCATCTTCCCTGCTACTATTTGCATTAGTTATTGAACACTTAGCTAATAGTATAAGAAGCAATGAAAAAATTGATGGTATCTCATTTAACAAGGATTGACAATCTAAAATACAGCTTTTTTCTGATTATATTTTAGAGATTAAATTATTAAATCAAAAAAAAAAACAGATGAGAAAAATTAAATGTTTCAAGATTTATCATTGCTTAAATTTGATAATAATAAAGCTGAAACTTTAGTGTTAAATCAATTACTAGATAGCAAGTTTAAAGATAAATGTAAATATAATTGGAAAGGAAATGAACTAAAATATTTCTATCAAGATATGAATATAGATTATTAAAAATAATTTTGAAAAAAATAATTGAGGAAATTTTAATTCTTATTAAAAATCTTTTGAGAATAGTCCTGCACTTATTAAAATTATTATAATACCCAAGAATGTATATATATATATATATATATATATATATATATATATATATTATTGCATTCAGTGGCTTTAATACCTGACAAAAAACTGTTAAAGAAATGGAAAAATGTTAACTTCATTCTTATGGTATCCTAGAAAGGCAAGAATTGCTTATTGAAATCATACAAGATTATTGGAGTATGGTGGTATTAGTTTCCCAGATGTAGAATCATATTCTGTTACAGATTTTAACTCTATTTCACAATGGATAGACTTAACTTACACTGGTCAACTGAAAACCATTCAGAAGCAGTTTATACTAAATTCTTATATGTTTATCAAATATGATAAATTAGAAATATGTAACAATCCTTTAATCTGTTAAATAAAATTTACCTTAGAAGGAAATTCATTTCAGTCTTTAGACTCTGCATATATAAATTCAATTCTTAAAACAGTTAAATATGTTTTTAAAATTTTATTAATATCAAAATGACATTTTTTGTGCTTTCCAATTGCACACACCTCTAGATTTAAGGAAACTGGTCTGATTGCTTTGCAAAAGGAAATGTTAATTTGCCAGAATATTTAATGAAAGATTATAAGTTGGATGAATCTGTTAACCAGTTAATATTCATGAGTAAGAACTTAAATAAATTTGTATATAAATGGGTGGAGTCTGTATCATTTTAGCAAGCAGCCACATCACTGAGTGGCACTAAATTGAAAATTCAGTCCATTGAACCATTGAACCATTTGACTGAGATTGCATTTTAGGTGAATCAGGAAATGTGCCCTTTTACCTACTATAGTTTGATCTTGGAGTTGGTATATATAGTTAGCTGGGGGGTGGGAGTTCGATGGACTGCATTTTTAGTGCAGTGCCATTCATCGGTGTGGCCATTCACTGAAATGATATTGATCCAATATGAGTGAAAATAAAAGATTGCTGATTCCCCATTATATGAATATATGAATGCTATCATTGAAGGTAAATTGATCGACAAAGGAAGCTTGTCCAAGTTATATAAATTAATTATAAATAATAATAATAATTTTGATGCAAAATTCTAGACCTTTTACGAAAGTAATTGATTGAGTGACTCAGTAGATGGTAAGTATAAAACTTCGTTACATAATCTTATAAGTCTTTTGGCAGTTGCTAGAAACATTATTACAAAAATTGGAAATCAAACTCAGTTCCTACAGTCAAAGATGTTGCTGTTGTAATATCAAGACTCTTAATGTGTTAATTGTATAAGATTACCTTGATGATTCAATGTACTCCTTACATTGTATAACAGTATGTGATTTTGAATTTCTTCCTTTCTGTTTCTAAATGGTAAATAAATTAATAAAAAAAAAATCTTAAAAAAAAAAATCATAGCAATGGCCACAAAGGATCTAGATTAGCACTAACAAAAACAACCAGAAGTCCAGTGTCTTATGAATTGTTTTAATTGAGAACAAATACAGATAAAATTGCAAAGCTTTTGAGTACAGACTCTTCTTCATGTGCGTAAAACAAACACTGCATGTTCTCTTTTTTATATACAAGATAACCAACCAAATCAAGATATCAGTTAACATATTAAATTAACCAATTAACAACTCAGCAATGATTTTAAAAGCCCAGACTTCTATATAAAATCATTTATAAAAATACAAATATATAAAAAATACATAAATAACATTTCTATACCATATCATGTTTATCTTTAAGAAGAGGTTTAAAACTGTTTCTACTATTAAGTCCTGATAGTTTATCCACCCTAGTATAACTAATCCACTTGTATTACATTAGTTCTGTTCTAGTTATTGAAGCCCCCCCCCATGAATGGTTGTTTTTGTTATTGTGTGTTTGTTGTATTTTGAAGTCCTTCAGCAGCTTGAGGATATTATTTTGTGACAAGGATCTAGATGAGATTAGATCTTCAAATGCAGAAATAAATCTTTATATACAATTATTCAGTTTGTCCAAACTGTGGCATTTTAAACAACTTCATATAAACATGAAAGTTGTACACCGAAGAAAGATGACAGGAAAAAATATCACCTTTGAAATATAATGCTAACAAAGAATATTTTATACACAATTCACTCACTAAAAATAAAAATAAAAATAAAACAATTTAACTGGTATTGGAAGAGCTAAAACCAAAATAGTTTCCAAATGCTCAGAAAACTAGATCTTTTCTTAAATACTTTGGATATATCATGCAAAGAAAATGGTGACAAGAAAAGTGCATCCTGCTTGGCATGGTTGAATGGCAGAATTAAAGAGGAAGACCTGCAATATGATGGAAATGATACAATAGCTACAGCAAGTGGTGCACCTCTATCAAAGTTTTATTTCACTGAGGATTCAAGTCCATAGCCAACATCAACACAACCATCATCATTGCCAGAATGAGAACTGTTCTGAGGAACCAGCAATAATTCACAATGATGAGAAATTACAGGATTTCCACTTAACTTGGCAAAGAAACAACTCCAGGAAACTTTTCAAAAACAAAATCCTTTAGACTTCAGAAACTTCTAAAAAGACACAAACTAGGACAGAGACAGAGTTTGAAAAAAAAAACAGAGGAACAATTCTTGGGTAGAAACCAGAAGAAGGACAAAAGGAAATGTGTTCTGCAATGAAGAAACTGTTTTGGCTAACAGTTCAAAAGGAATGAATAGACTTCTTTTACATTATGGTTCTCTTTGGAATGCATAACTTCAAAGGGGAATGCACATTATTTTAAATGGAAGGCAAGCCCTGACCACTACTTCAATGGGGGAATGCATATTATTTTAAATGGGTGGCAAGCCCTAACCACTACCTCAAAGAGGGAATGCACATTATTTTAGATAGGAGGCAAGCCCTGACCACTACTTCAAAGAGGGAATGCACATTATTTTAGATGGGAGGCAAGCCCTGACCACTACTTCGAAGGGGGAATGCACATTATTTTAGATGAGCGGCAAGCTCTGACCACTAGTTCAAAGGGGGAATGCACATTATTTTAGATGGGAGGCAAGCCCTGACCACTAATTCAAAGGGGAATACACATTATTATAGATGGGAGACAAGCCCTGACCACTAGTTTAAAGGGGGAATGCACATTATTTTAGATGGGAGGCAAGCCCTGACCACTAGTTCAAAGGGGAATGCACATTATTTTAGATGGGAGGCGAGCCCTGACCACTACTTCAAAGGGAAATGCACATTATTTTAGATTGGAGGTGAGCCCTGACCACTAGTTCAAAGGGGGAATGCACATTATTTTAGATGGGAGGTAAGCCCTGACCACTACTACAAAGGGGGAATGCACATTATTTTAGATGGGAGGCAAACCCTGACCATTAGTTCAAAGGGGGAATGCACATTATTTTAGATGGGAGGCAAGCCCTGACCACTAGTTCAAAGGGGGAATGCATATTATTTTAGATGGGAGGCAAGCCCTGACCACTAGTTCAAAGGGGGAATGCACATTATTTTAGATGGGAGGCAAGCCCTGACCACTAGTTTAAAGGGGGAATGCACATTATTTTAGATGGGAGGCAAGCCCTGACCACTAGTTCAAAGGGGGAATGCACATTATTTTAGATGGGAGGCAAGCCCTGACCACTAGTTCAAAGGGGGAGTGCACATTATTTTAAATGGGAGGCAAGCCTTGACCACTACTTCAAAGGGAGAATGCACATTATTTTAGATGGGAGGCAAGCCCTGACCACTAGTTCAAAGGGGGAGTGCACATTATTTTAAATGGGAGGCAAGCCTTGACCACAACTTCAAAGGGAGAATGCACATTATTTTAGATGGTAGGTAAGCCCTAACCACTACTACAAAGTGGGAATGCACATTATTTTAGATGGGAGGCAAGCCCTGACCACTCTGTCAAAGGGGGAAATGCACATTATTTTAAATGGGAGGCCAAGCCCTCATGTTATGTTTCCAGTCTGCTTGCATTTCTCTTCTGAGTTCATAAGTTCCCATCTGTACAGAGTAGAGAGACATCAGAAGTACAGACATTTCACTGAACCTGTATTCTTAGGTGTGATTCATTCAGTATGCAATTGCCTACTACCTCAATATGATTCTGCGTAAAAGTAACAACATTTTTATTGAGTAAATCAACAATTGTTAATGCTTGACTGAAATTCTACATTAGATATGCTAGGATTTTCCTTAGCTGCTTATTATAGTTGATTAACATAAGTCTTTAAGAGTGAATTAACAGTTTACATTGAGTATAAATTTTAGACAAATACTTTTAGGATGCCTCAGTGAATGGTTTGAATAACATGAAATTCTACATATTAATATTGTGACTTTTGTAATTGATTAAAACTTTCAGCCTTTTTCTCCTTGAGTACTATCTATTCTTCCTTGAAAGTAAATGAGCTGACACCATTTATTTATTTATTTATTTTATATATTTGAGTTAGATTTCATTTAGTATGCTTTGGAGTAGCATCTTGTAGAGCATTTCTAAAAGGATACAGAGAAAAACTGAGTGAGAAACAGACTATAACAGTATATTGTATAAATGGTAACAATATAAAACGCACCACACACACATATGCAGATACACTTGGCAGAAAAGGGGTGTGTGCATAGAGCAATTACAATAGTGTGCCTTTTTACTGAATTTTGACATTTTTTTTGCAACGGCAAACTCATAAAAATAGTCCTGCAACCAGAAAGAAAGACTTTATTCTGGCAGATAAGGATTCTCTTTGTATGATTCCTGTTTTTGAAGTGGTATCTGTTGCATGAGTGGTCTTTTAATTTATAGACTTGTTTACCACTCAAGAGATTTATATAAAACAGTCAAGCACATTATTTCAAAATGTAGCAAAAACTAAAGACATTTCCAGATGTAGTCTAGATATAGCAATAACAATCTAGTCCCACCAACATGAGCATGACTGACATCAGAAGTAATGCGCTTCTCCTAGTTATCCACTTTTGTATCTTTCTGTATGTATATCTGAGCCTGTTTCCATTTAATACCATACACTCTCAAGTTTCTTTATATCTAGGTGACTTGTAGTCCTTTTGGTTTCTTTTCATCACTTTCACTAGCTCAGTGCAGCAAATAGTACACACACAAAAAAATGGCCGATCAAGCCACAGTAATTATATTACATTACTGATGTGCTCAATGTAACTGCCGTTTATTTCATTAGTCAGGCTTTTCTCCTTACCTGTTTACTAGAAATGGGCTCTGGCATCACGGCATTAGCGTCACAGTCATCAATCAAAGATGCAATAGATAACAAAAAGGAAAGGGAATTTGCCACTCATCTCCAATATGATTAACCGAGCATTTAAGCAAGTGTGAGGATGCATCCCAAAACACTGAGCCAATAAGTAAAGGTAGCAGGCAAAACTATACAGGAACCAGCTCTCAGTTGTACAGTTACCTTTTGACTTATTTATTACAGTTGTTAGAGTTTCCAGAGAAAACATCTTTTCAGCTTTTGAGATACTGACCTTAATGCTCTATTGCTCCCCATCCTTTATTATAAAATGCATAGCAGTAAAAAGAGCACAGGGCTCCTACTTCTTTGGAAATGGAGTTGATCTGTCTCCACAAAACCAATGTGATGCTTGTTTCTGATCTCAAATTAGAAGGAAGTTACGGGATGAGCCCAGAAATCTGTAGCACCTGGGTCTGCTCATGCTAGTTGGGTGGAAACCAGCCCTAACTCCCCTTAGGATCTCCTTATCTGAGGAAGCCATCTTTTCAGGTCAACCTTTAGGCCTGATTTAGAACTTACAGACCATAAAACAAGACAAAGAAAAGCAAACCTTGCCGGGGAAAGCAAATGGGATCTGGACACTAAGGGAAAGTTCAAAACAAAATTGATCCAAATGTCAGAAAGTGGCAATGATCAATGGCTGGACTTCATATCCGGTGGCAACTCATGAAATGCCCCTAAGAAGACAGATCTTGCTTCCTTAATCAAGGATACTGAGTATTTGCTTTCCCCAAGCAGAAAGAATAAAGTATTGCGGTATTTCATTTGGAAAGTAATGTTTTTAGCTATGAGGAAAGCACAGAAAGGGGAGAGTGATCGGTGAGGCTGTTTTATGGTGGGAAGCAAGTGCTGTGAGAAAGAAATAGCATTACTATTCCAGGTAAACAGGTTCTTCTTTCTAGCGGCAACTAGTATTTTACTAAGATCCTGGTAATTCAATAGATTAACATGCACTGGTCTTGGGCGATTTATTGTTTGTGACAGTCGGGCCCATGGTGTGTTCTCTCTATTAGAATTTGTTTAGTTTCACTCGTATCCCCCACAACAGCAAAAAATATTTGTTAGATTATGTTTAAAAGGTTGGTATGTAGGATATGTTCATGGGGGTCTAAGACTATTCGCTGAAAGCACATTTCATTGAAACACATTTGACTGTGCACAATTCACTGAAAGCTCAATTTACTGAAAACACAATTTACTGAAACACATGTCACTGAAAGTTATATATTGCCTTTTCCCCACTGTAGTGCGACCCTGGAGTTAGTATATATAGTAAAGGGGGTGTGGGGGGCATAGTCCCCCACCTATTTTAAATATTTTGAACTATATACATGGATACTTGCAATTCCAATAAGTTACTCTTTTCCGAACATAATATATATCCAAACTATGTGGGGGCTATGCCACCCACACCCCCAATGTGGGGGGAATTGCCCCCCACACCCCCTTACTATATATACTAACTCCAGGGTCGCACTACAGTGGGGAAAAGGCCTTATATAACTTTCAGTGAAATGTGTTTCAGTGAATTGTGCTTTCAGTGATTTGTGCACAGTCATTTGACTTTTAGTGAAATGTGCTTTCAGTGAATAGTCCTATACTCATTCAGGGATACCCCTAATTATAATATTATTGCATCTGGATCTTGCTTCTAAGTCAGTTACCTTGGACTGTAAGTAATGTATGGGTTGCGGATTGCTCTCAGTATCTTTTTGTATCTGGCTTATTTTATTTTCATTATCAAAGATCCTTGCTTCTGTTTTCTCCATCCTGTTTAAAAGTTGATTAATCAAGTCACCAAAAGATTGGAATTGTTTGGAGAGATTTTGAATGGCTTACTGAATCGGATTTAGTGCAGATTTCAGGTAATCTAAATTTGTCGACTGATCTGACTTTAATTTCTCAGTTATTTTAGAGGTCTTTTGCTGTTTAGAAGTTCTTTCTTAGTGATGTGTTCTTTTTCTGGTGAAGCATCCATTGAAAATTTTAGTTTTGTGGTTTGTGTTTCCATCCCCATTTCTTCTTTTGACATTCTTGCAGAATCCAGGAGTTATATCTGAAGTATTTGAGTATCAGGTCATTGGTGCCTCATGGCTGTGAGATTGTTATCCGAGGATTTGTAATCCAACTAAATCTGCTTCTTTTCAACTAGCCAGGGTAGGGTGATTTTAAGCATAGGCATAGATTGATCTCAAAGATTTGAGTAGATAGAAGAAATTATTAAATTCTTTCAAGTTAGCTCTGTATCATATATTCATGAATTTTCTCAAAAGTATGCTGGAGCTCAGGAGCAGCAGTGCTTATAGGATAGTAGCCATCTTGGAACCCCAAGAGCTATTTGATGGTAGAGAGTAACTTTTAAAGGATCTTGCTGTTATGCCAATAATAGTTGTTATAAGTTACCTGATTAATGTGCAAGTGGAGATGTAAAATTAGATGTTCTGTTGAATGTGATGTTTGCAATTTGTGAATGCTGAATAACTAAATGAAAGAATGCTTAATACATTAGGTTAACAATATTGTACTGGCAGGCTATGGATTGTAGTTTTCTTCACATTACAGTGTGTAGTAGATAACATGTTTATGTTTTTTTTTTTTTTAATGACTGGAAGCACCAGAGAATAGTGCTTTAGTGCTTAGGAAATGTTATGTTCTTGAAAGGGAAAAGACCCTTATATAGGTGTTTGTTTTCACAACATTCCTTAATTAAATACTTCTGCAATAGTTTGTGCTACCCTTTTTGGCAAATGTCTAGTTACATTTAGTATAACACTAGAACCTACAAAATTTAGTCATACACCCATCTCTTGATATGTCTATATTTACTAAAATTATGTATCTGTTGATATGCCTTACGTTAGTTTTGCAAATTCCAGTTGCCTTCTCATTGTGGAGAAACTGTATTATTCTCTACATATTTACAAGCTGTATTGGTAGTTTCCAGTAGTTAATAAGTAGTGAATACTGTTAACATTAGGACTACGATTCCAAGATGGTGGTCGGCTAGTTAGCACCCTAACCACGAGCTCCTACCGTTAATTTTTATTTTATGTAGCCTTAACTGTTTCTTAATGGTAGTAATTATTACTCGCTGATATAAGAGGCTAATATAATATACCTGAAGTCGTTTGGTGGTCTGTTCTCTGGTAAAAACTGTATTTTTACCTTTAACCAGTTTCTGGGATAAGGAATACGAGTATCCAAGAGGCCTGTGTGAAAATTTTGTGCCTGACAGGATTCTAGCAGTTGGCGCTCCTTACTTCTGTTCTGTAAATCGGTATCCAGGTATGACAGAAAGTGTGGAGAATATGGATGCCCAGAGTACCAAGGCAAAAATCTCCTCAATTCTCTCCCCTGAGAAAGATAACACTTGTAAAAGGTTGAGAACTTCAAAAACAGTTGTGGATAGTAGTTCTTCAAATAATAAAACAAATGCTAAGACAAAAACTGAACCGAATCTTCACATCGACGATCTGAAAGTAGCGCTTCAACCAATTCATGATGCTATCCAGGTTATATCTGACCAAATGTCTGGTCTTACTAAATCTATTAACCAGTTAGTACAAAGAATGGACACGCTAGAGCAAAAAACACAAAATAATGACTTTAAAATTAGTCAAGTGTCTGATGTAACAAAAAACAATTCTGTGCTTATTGAAGAATTACAAACTAAACTAACAGATCTTGAAATAATATTATTATTAGGGGGCTACCTGAAACATATGATAACCAAAACCTTATTTTAATTTGTGGTCAGATTTTCAGTGCACTTTTGGGTCCGAGTTTTACACCTGATAAAATAATAATTGAGAGGGCACATAGAGCCATTAGACGTAGACAGGATTCGCAAATCCCTCGCATCATCTATACCAAACTGTTGAACTTTCAGGATGTTCAAAATATTCTACAGTCAGCAAGAAAGCAAAAAATATTGGTATGGAACAGTCATAAAATTACTTTTACTCAAGACTTGCCACACCAAATAAAATTGAATAGGCAGAGGTTAGCTCCCTTTTGTGCTGATTTAATTAAAAGAAATATAAGGTTTCAGATGAGATACCAGAGTGTCCTTTTATTTACATATAAAGAGACTAAATATTCAGCGAGTACTCCGTCTGAAGCTAAAGATGCTTTTATTAAAGCCTTCAATTCTTATCCAGTGTTATAAAAATGTATTTGGTTATCTCTCAGTTTGCCTTACAATTGCGCTGTGAAGAAATGCTGTTCGTTTACAAGTGCTGATATATGCAAGTGTTTTATGCGAGTAATCATTTGGACAGCATGAGTGGTTGTTCAAGGACTATTTATATAGGCTGTCAAGATTTATCTTTTGGCTAATATACAAACAAAGTAAGTAAGCCTTGCTGTTGGTTTAACACTGATTTTGGTGTGACAGGATTTCTTTGTTAACTTAAACTATAAAGTGAGAAAACTCGAGTAGGAGATGGATGACTGTATGATTCTTCAGATGCCAGTAAACAACATGATGTTCCGGAATTGGTGACTGTTAATGGTGTCATGATTAGTTCGGGAGATTATTTTCCTGATACATTTCCTCTGTGTGGAGTTGCGTGAGAATTCTGGCTCTCATTTAACTGTAAAAGGCGGAACCACTGCTTATGATTCTGTCGCTGAGATGCTGATATGCTTCGCTTCATGTGGTTCTCACTTCATGAGGTTTCCTACAATGACAGTTCATTGTTCTGGACTTCATTCTGTAGTTATTTAAGAATTGGTGGATACATTTTCTCCGTGTGGAGTTGCGTGAGAATTCTGGCTCGCATTTAACTGTAAAAGGCGGAACTTCTGCTTATGTTTCTGTCGCTGAGATGCTGATATGCTTTGCTTCATGAGGTTCTCACTTCATGAGATTTCCTACAATGACAGTTCATTGTTCTGGACTTTATTCTGTAGTTATTTAAGAAATGGTGGTATAGTTTAATATATATCTAATGTATTACTTGTTAATGTTTGCCTTATTGCATGCGGTGGGGTCTGGTTTACATGACTCAGTTAGGATATAAATGGCTTCTCACAGTTTTTTCATGGGGTATTTGCAACTTAGTGCAGTATGTGCATGTATTATGTCCAGTGTTCTTATATGTCGATTTCTTATCTTAAATTCTAATTTTTACTAGTGTTGTTGAATATGCACTAAAATATAATCTTAAAATTTAAAATATAATCTTATAGTTATTTTAGGTATGTACCATACAAATGTTTACATTTTATAAATAATATTTTTTTAGTTTTAATTTTTTTTCTGAAAAATATTTATAGGTTATAGTTAGTTAAGTTAATTTTACTTTTCCTTTTATTTATGGCTAATTTCATTGTTCTGGATATGATCTCGTGGGTGTTGGTTTATGGGTTCTAACATGGCTGTGTCTTGGAAACAGTGTGTGATGTATATATGTACATATTGTTGGAGTATTAGTTTGTTACTTAATTTTTATTCTTTCTTTTGTTATAACAAGAATTATTATGCTAGCATTTCAAAAGCTTCACAGATGTATTATATATTATTTCCTTCCATTAGTTTTGAGGGGTGGGTAGGCACTGGGGAGGTATGGAAGGATTCTCTTTGCTGTCATATTTTGTTTTTTTCTTTTTTGTCCCTTTTCTACTCTTACCACTGTCATTTTATGATTATAGATAAAGGAAAGTATGGAAAATATAGGAGAAGATTGAAAATAAAAGTCAGCTATGTATTTACGAATAAAAATGAGCGCCTTTGGATTTTACAAAGTCACCGTCTTTATTTTTTTTTTTCTTCTTTTTTTAGGCTTTTCCTTTCTTCTTAAATAGGTGTATACTAGGCCCACTAAGCTTATTGTATTATGACTTTATATATAGATTCGTGGAATATTAGAGGGTTGCAAAATAAGTCTAAATTATCTGTCACTTGATTTTTAAATCATATGCTAATATATGTTTCCTTCAAGAAACACATTTGTATGATAGGGATTGGACAGGAGTAAGAGAAAAGAAATGGGTGAAACTTATTATTTCTTCAGGTAATAGTTCTAGTGCCAGAGGAGTAGCGATAATTATTAAAAAATCTTTCCAGGGTACCATACTTAATATAGGGTCTGATGTAAATGGTAGATGGTGTTTTTTCACATCTCAATTTCCTAATATTAACAAACCTATTCTATTTTTTAATTTATATGGCCCGTGTTCTCAGCAATATATTTTTATTGCAGAAATTCATAATATTTTAGCAACCTTTAAAGACCATTATATTATAGCTGGGGGAGATTGGAATGCTGTTATTGATCCTATTGTAGATCGTTCTAATAAATCTTCCTATTATTGGTACAATACCCAATCCTCCTCTGCCTTGGAAGATTTGATGTTTGACCTTAGTCTTACTGACCCTGTTTCTTTGAAGGACCAGATAACGAAAGAGGAGTTATACACTTATTATTCAAAATGCTCCAAATCTTGGTCAAGATTGGACTTCTTTTTAATCTCGGAATTTCTTACACACTTTGATATTGTTCTATTCTTGGATCCGAGATCCATCTCTGATCACTCTAAGATTTCAATAAATATTAACCCTATTCAAAAAAAAATTCCCCTCTAAATATAATAATTGGACACTCAATAATAATTTACTTCGTAATAAAGACATTATTCAGGAAATTACTGAAATACTATCTAATCTTACCCTTAATCTGGATAGTTCTGATATACCCTTAGATATACAATGGGCAGCCTGTAAAGCTTATATGAGAGGTATTTTAATTAATAAAGCCTCTTTTCTTAAAAGGAAATATAAAGACAAAGAAATGGAACTTACAAATAAACTTCTCGAACTAGAAAAACAACAAAAAATAAATGTAGATCCCAATAGAGATAATTTAATAAATGACTTACAATTCCAATTACTTCAACTACATAAACAGAACCTAACCATTTTGAACAAAGGATGATTGCAACCTACTCTGAATGGGCACAAACTCCATCTAAATTTCTTGCAAAGTTAATTAGAAACAATCAAGAACCTCCTAAGATATCTCGGCTACACCTTAATAATAAGATTTATAACTCTGACCAAGAAATAATACAACTTTTTTCTAACCTTTTTTCTGACATATATTCTAATGGAAGTACAAGTAGTACTAAAAATATGATTGAGTTTCTTAATTCTATTAAATTTCCCTCCATAAGTAAAAGTCAAGGTGACTTGCTTTCAGCTCCTATAAGCCTACAAGAAATTCAAGAAGCTATCTCGAATCTTAAGGCAGGGAAATCACCTGGTCTTTACAGCTGAATTCTTTAAAACTTATAACTTATTGATTTCTTCTATATTATTAAAAGTATATAATTATGTAATAAAACATGGTATCACAGATCTTTATTGGAATACAAAACGATTTTAATTTTAAAAAATCAAAAGGACAAATCAGATCCGCACAATTATCGCCCCATTTCTTTGATTAATATTGACATTAAAATTTTAGCCTCTCTTTTAGCAAATAGGCTTAGGAAAATTCTTCCTTCTATAATATCCAAGGAACAATCAGGCTTTATGTCAGGTAAACATACTTGGGATAATACCTTAACTTTAGATTCATTAATGCATATTCTGAAAAAGACAAAAATCCAATTTATGCCTTGATATTAGAAGGCTTTTGATAGGGTTAACTGGATGTTTCTTTTTCTTTCCTTATCATATTTCAATATTCCCCTTCTTTCATAGATATGATTAAAGTTTTATATAATAACTCCTCGACTTGCTTGTGGATAAACAAAATTTTATCAAAACCAATACGAATAACTAATGGTACTAGACAGGGTTGTCCGCTATCTCCTTTCCTTTTTAATATATTCATTGAACCCCTATTTCTGTATATAAAATCAAATACATTTCATGTGATTCCTAGAGTAATGAATACTATAGTTTCTTTGTCAGCTTTTGCTGATGATTTAATTATTTACTTTCAACTTCCTAACACTGATCTTAATAAGATTGAATCTTCCATTGAGGCCTTTTCTAAAGCTTCAGACTATCAAGTTAATTTTCAGAAATCTCACATCTTTCCTATAAATCTTCAGGGATATAATCCAAGTTATTTTCCCTTGTCTTCCTTTAAAATTACTTATATTAAATATTTAGGGATTTCCTTTAATCATAATGTTTCATCTACATTTCAAAATAATCTCCTTAAATCATGGTCCAAAATAACTCTTGATATTCTTAGGTGGCAGAAGTTGAAATTATCTCTCTTGTCTAAAGCTGCTATAATTAAAATGAATATTCTACCTAAAATTCTCTTTCAATTCAACTCTGTAGATCAGGTAATACCAAAGTCTTTTGACTAAAATATGTAGGGATTTATCTAAATTTCTCTGGTATCCAAAATCTGTGAGAATTGCATATAATAAACTAACTATTCCCAAATCGGGTGGAGGACTGGGACTGCCAAATTTTCAATTATACTACTTCATCATTTCGCAAGTAGGTTATTATGTATTTCCAAATTTAAATTAGTAGATTATAATTCTTATCCCTTATGGTCTAAAATATGGTTTCAACATGTTATAAGTCTGAATTTGAATCGGAGGCCCTCCCTTTTCTCGTAAAAGATTCCTTTAAAAATCTCAAACTCTCAAATAATTTAAAACATAAGATTATTATTTTTCAAAACTTAATGAAACTTATAAATTTGGATAAAACCTTTCCCTTACTTCAACCCTTACATCTAAATCCTAATATTACAATTAATAATCTTCCTGTTAATCTTTCTAAATTCCCGGAAATTAAAAGCTTAGTGGTCTGGGATTTACTTAAACATAATAATGAATCATTATCTAACCTATGTGTGATATTGAAGATAAATAAAAATATTTATCGATAATCAGACAATTGAGAGATATTATTAAGTATAAATTTATACATCTTTTGATAATGGACATAATATATCCTTATTAGAATCTGTTTTGCATAATCTTACTCTTCCCAAGAAAATGATTTCTAATTCATATAAACTTATATCATCTATGATAAATAATAGTCCATGTCTTTTTCAAACTACTGGAATAATTATCACCCTCTTCTTTCACATAATCAGAAGCTTTTGTCCATAAAAAACACTATTAATTTCTCCCCATTTAAGAATCTTTTTTACACACAATTGATGATTAACAATAATACATATTTTACTCCAGCTAGACTAGCAAAAATCGACTCCAATAAATCTCCTTCTTGCTCCTGCTGCTCAGCACCCTACGCTGATTTATTTCATATCTTTTGGTCCTGTTATCATACTCATAAACTTTGGACTTAAAGGTCCGTCTTCATAAAATGGGATACCACAAATCAACCCTTTGTTGGGAACTAGCCATCCTTCACATACCTATGTGTACTCTTTCTTTATTTGATACCCATGTTTTGGTCTTTTTATGTTCTCTCATGAAACTGTACATCTCTAGAAATTGGATGGATCGTACTAAGCTTTGTTGGAATAACTTTAAATCATTGGTATTTACATACATGGCTGCTCACAAATTCATTAGTAAGAGTCCTAAGAAGAGTGCCCTTTATCTAAAAATTTGCTCCAAAGTTAATACACTTCTCCTTATTTCTTCTTGATTTAATTCAGTGGTTTGTAGTTTTAATTCCAATATTTAGTACTATTTAATTACTGTTATATTATGTTTTTCTGACAGCTTGTGGGGTTGCTTGTTGAAATTTT
The DNA here is from genome assembly GCF_019279795.1 of Protopterus annectens. Lineage (NCBI taxonomy): Eukaryota > Metazoa > Chordata > Ceratodontiformes > Protopteridae > Protopterus > Protopterus annectens. The sequence goes on along the minus strand of NC_056743.1, from coordinate 660,080,893 downwards.
GTGATTTTTATTAGTATACTGTGTATTTTATTTATCTTGTTATAACTTGTTTGGTTTTTATTGTATTAAAACAAAATTGCCAATAAAAATTTTTTTTTGAAAAAAAAAAAAGGACTACAAGATATAACTCTTTGAATATCCCCTATGCCCTTTACAAATCATTTTCCACCTTATCTGTCTAGTTCTGTATTATGTTACAAACCAAATAAGGGGCTGGATAATAAGGAGAAGGCGTGGCCCAAGGTATGCTTTTAGATTGGGAAACCTTATCTTATTAATCATAAGCAAGGGAGACAAACCATTTTACAATAAATATATTAATAGTAGTTTTTTATCTCCCTTATATCACTCTTTTGTCTCTTAGGCCCAGTGGATTAGTGACTAGGCATGGGGTGAGGGTAGGAAGAGGTAAGTGCTGTTTGCCACAAAGGGAACTAAGGGTGCTTTATAACTTAAATAAAGAATACAATAACAATATTATATACTTTAGTTTGCATTTCCTTCATCCCCTTCTGATTTTACTTGATGTGGGTACTTGACTCATAAAATGTGAAAGGGATCCAGGTGGTTAAGAAAAGGAAACTTTTTTTTCTCCTTATCTTTAAATCAAACACTAAAATAAGATTAGTACAAGAAACACATATGCTTAAGGAACAATAATCACAACTTAAAAAGAAAAATTGGATTGAAACAATTGTTGCAGCTGGCAAAGACTTCAATAGGTTGAGTATAGCTATAATTATTAAAAAAATCCTTTCAAGGCAAAATCCTAAAACATGATATAGATTCCAAGGGCAGATGGTGTTATATAACTTTTACTTTACCTTCTTTTGATAGACTCATCTTACTTTTTAATTTGTATGCTCCCTGTGCTAATACACATGATTTTATTATGTCAGTTTATAAAACCCTAACCCAATTCCTAAATTATTATCTACTTATTGGGAGAGATTGGAACTCTTACCATGACCCCTCTATACCCAAAAAGAGTATAACAAACAAGTTACTTTGGCACTCTCAGAATTAAAAAGTGACTTTGGGTAATTTGATCCATATATTTTCCAGAAGAAATCTAAAACACTAGACAAATATACCTTTTATTCCCAGTGTCATAAAGACTGGTCCAGGATATATTTTTTCCTAATTTCTGAATTTTCTTCAACTAGATATAAAGTTTTTGACTGAATCTAGATTCTTTTCAGATCATTCCAAAATCTCTCTTACTATTAATAGGCCTGATTACGTCTGCCCCCCCCCCCCCCGGACAGAGGTTATAATTGGATGCTCAATCCTAATCTTCTGAAAAAGAAGACATTATAGAAAGTATTAATATCTTACTAGAAACCTTTTTAAAGGAATCCTCTGATTCTCAACTCCCTCTAGATGTTAAAAGGGCCTCCATTAAAGCTCAGATTCAGGGCTTTCTCATTAAGAAAGCATCCTACTACAAGAGAATCCACAAATGAGTAAAAGGTTCAATTAAACCTAAGATCGATGAGTTGGAAAATGTTCTTCAAATAAATTTCTCTCGTGAGATTGAGAATCATCTATACAGTCTCCAGAAAGAGTTGTACTTACTTAATGCAAGACAACTAGATTTTTATGAAATCAAAAGCTTAGCAACTTTTTTGAATGGCCTCATACCCCTTCTAAATTACTAGAAAAATGAATCAACCATAATAAATCATTCCCTTTCATCTCAGAAATAATTTACCAGAGTAAGAACCTTTCTACCAATAAAGATATTGTTCAGTTTTTTTTGAAGAACTGTATTCTCAAAAATATTGTGACCATTTGCTCCAGGCCTCAGAACAAGACACTACTAACTTTTTGAACCAATTAAATTTCCCTAAAATAGAAGAAGATCGTCAGAAACATATTGCTTCCCCCATCACACTTCAGGAAGTTATTAGTATAATTAAGATTCTTAAAGCTAACGAGGCATCAGGTCCAGATGGCTTTACTGCTGAGTTTTATAAGACCTTCTGCTTACAGATCTCAAAAATACTTGTACTTCTATACAACTTTGTTATGGACAACTCTAGTTCAGATATCCACCTCAGTGCTTCTAAAACTGTACTTATACTTAAAGAAATGCTAATCCTAAACTCCTGGAAAGCTACAGGCCTATATCCTTGATTAACTTGGATTAACAAATCTTTCCTTAATATTAGCCAATAGCCTAAAACCCATTTCCCCTATATTATTTCCCCTGAGCAATCAAGCTTTACTCAATTTAGACAGGCATGCGATAACACTTTAACATTGGATGCCCTACTAAAACTAACATAAGCCAAATCCCTGCCTTAGCATTAGCTGTAGATGCTTCCAAAGCCTTTGATAGACTTAATCTAAACTTTTAACTTCTGGTGCTTCCTTCATTTTGGTTTACTCCACACATTTATCTGTACCATCAAAACACTTTACACCAATGCCTATACATCCTTATGTATAAATAAAACTACCTCAAACAGGATAAATATTGGACATGCCAAGGTTGTCCCTTTTCCCTGTATCTTTTTAATTTATATATTAAATCACTACTCTTACTTATTGAGCAAAAAACCTTTCATAATTCGCCAAGTTATTTAAAACTAAAACTCTTCTGTCAGCCTTTGCAGATGACCTAAACGTTTACTTTAAAATGCCAAGTTCAGATATTCCAAAAATCCTTAGCTCAATAAATACTTTTTTCAAAATTCTCCAATTACAAATTGAATGTTGATAAATCCATATTATTCCCGATTAATTCTCCCAGTTTGTTGTCTCTTTATCTCCTTCCAACTGACATTAAAATATCTCACTGCTGTTTGAAATATTTGGGAATCTTATTTCAACATAATCAAATGCCAGATTCCTCAAACAACATTAATTTTTTTTTGGTCAACCATGAAGCAAGAATGTATTAGATGGGATAAACTCCAACTTCCCTTTCTGTCCAAAGTAGCGATCATTAAAATGAATATGCTACCTAGGTTACTATATAGATTTACAACTACACAGATAATAGTACATAATAATTTCTTTACAAAAACTCCATTCCTGCTTGGCTAAATTTATCTGGTCCCGTAAATCAATCAGAATCCATTATCCAAGGCTTACAGGCCCTAAAGATAAGGGGGACTTAAATTTCCCTGATTTCAAACTCTTCTATGACATTGTCATTATCAACAGACTTTTTTAATAGCTGAGCATAAAGCTGAGAAAATAGAATGGTCCCCTGCCTGGGTGGAGCTTTACCATAAATTTACTAAATCACTAAATATTAATTCTAAAGCTCTCCATTTCTTAGATAAAACAGTTCTGAAGAAAACTGAAAATACACGCTTCTCAAATAAACAATATAACAATCTTTCAAAACCTTATGAAATCACTGAATTTAACAAATGCTTTTCTTACCTTACAACCTTTACACCTTAACCTGAATCTCAAAATTAATAATTCAAAGATAATTCTAGATAGTTTCCCCTTGCTAAAGGAAAACAGGATATCAGATCTCTATCCTTTCAGAGACCAAGCCAACACAGATTTGAGAGTACAACTTAATCTCCCTAAGAGTGATGTAGTAATCCTAAGACAAATAAAGGAAGTCCATCTTAATATTCTATGCCACCCCACTCTAGAATCTGACATTAACTTTTGTAAGAGTCTCTGGAACTTATTCATCATGAAATAAATATGATATCAAATACGTACAAAGCAATTAATTATTTTAGACATCAGGATAACGTTTTGTTTTCTAAACATAGGTCTGAGCAAAAAGCTTCCATATCTAATGAAGTAATCACCCACTCAATAAAAACCTCTTCCAAAACATTTCATTTCAAAAGGCTTAACTATACCCAATTTATGTTACTCAATAATGCATATATAATGCTGACGATTAAAAATAAATTCAATCCATCTGTCTCATCCTTCTGCCCTCATTGTAACAATCAATCTTCAATCAATCTTCTCCACATCTTCTGGAGCTGTAAGTGTGTCTATAAACTTAGGTGCTCTTTGAGAGATAAACTTCTTAAAATGGGCTATGAAAAATCCACTTTATCTTGGGAATTCACCATTTTCCGCATCACTCCACCTGAGATAAAATGTCATTGCCGTATCTTAGTCACATTATTTGCTTTAGTAAAACTATATGTTACATTCAACTGGGAAGATAGAGCCGTACTTAGTTGGAAAGGGTTTACAACAATGGCAATTAAATACTTAACTGCCCACATATTCCTTAAGTCAAATATTAAAGACCATAAACACTTCATGAAATATTGGGATATTCTCTTTGACCTTTTGCTGAACTATATTTACCATCCACAAAGATATCTTCAGGGTCTTAATGAAAATACCTGGATCCCATTTTTTTTTATATTTTTTCCCCTGTTCAAATTTGGTGAGGGCCCTGTTTACACAAATTCAATAAGCTTTGTACTGTCACATGTTTATCTATCATCAATTTGATTTTTTGTTCAAGCTGACATACCTCTTTTTAATGCATTTAGCACTGTTGTAAATGGTTTCTTCTTATTGTTTTTATTTTCTTAGTTCTTTTATTTGTACCCCATGGGGACATACTTTAAGAATGTTTGTACACAAACTGAATTGTATTACCTTATGGTGTTAACCTTGTTATATCATTTCTTATGATTTTCTGTTTATTTTCTTATCCAAATAAGCGAACATACACACAAAGATTATTGAGAAAAAAAAAAGAAATGGGTTGTGGCAAATACTGTCAGAAATACCTGTTTAATGAAAGTAAATGAATGAAAGATGGTTTGTTGAAGAAAATACCATAATATGTTTCTGTTAACAGAAATGTTATCCAGAAAGATAGAATGCATTGTGCTTCACAGAAAGAATTCAAATATTTTTTCAAGAATTGGATTAGAATTTAGACACAGGCAAAAATACAAATAATTTTGCTGTCAAGTAATGGTATTATTTTCAAATTTGCTGACCTGTATAGAATCACCATCCCATCCTCTGAAAAATAAAAATGTCACTGATTGGTTCCTATGTATTTTGATTTAATTTATATAATTATACTATATGTTGTGGGAGTTAAAATATGTGCATTATGTTCTGAATTTGAAATATCAACCTAAAGAGAAAAGTGAACAAAAAAGTGTCTGTGCTTATGTGCAACATCAAATTGATATTATCAACGCTATGCAAAGCAACATTTAACAAGTATCTAGAATCACTAGTAGTTCTCTGACAGTATTTTTCACAGACTTTGATATTTCCATGTTAGCATTAAATGTAAGTCACATATGGTGCAATGTTATAATTACAATGAGGACATATGCATACTAGTACAATCTGCAATTTGCAAACAGGGTAATACAATTAGTGTGTAAGATTAAGCTAGAAAAAAATAGCACACTTTAAAGTATAAATAAATTCTTGGTCATATCCCTCATATACTTTGAGTAAATAATTTCAGTATATTAATTTTATAGCCACTTTTGTGAGCACAGCAAATATCCCATGCATTTTTTACCCCAATGTTCAAGTTTATTTTGAAGGAGATTGTTTACATAATATTTGCTACAGATGAACTGGAGAAGGAAAGCAACATACTGGAACATTTTACAACAAAATAATGCAGATGCATGACACTCTCTTTTATTACATTCACAACACAGTCTTCCTGTCCTGCAACCTAATAAGCAAAGCAAAAATGTTAAAATGACATATCTTTAGATTTATGCCAACTTCAACATATTATTATCTTGAGTTTTAAAACAAAACATCTGGTGGAGCTACAAGATGCTACCCTGAAATGTGAACACTATATCTGTAGAACAGAATATTAAATATTTCTAAAGTCTTTCTCTCCATTTATTTTTAAATACCCACATATCAAGATCAGTGTTTTAGACAACCAAAGCCTACCCAGGCAAGCAGTATTTATAAGGATTCAGTTTTGAACAGGGTGCAAGTTCATTGCAGGACATATGAGCAGTCACTTACAAACTTAAGAACAAGCCTAGTGGCAGTTTGGGGGTCTATATTATATGGAACTAGAACAACAGAAAACTCTGCTAGTATGGCAACTGCACGGTCTCAGTTAAGGTAAATGCACTTCAAAAAGTAGAAAGACCAGCATACAATGGCACCAAAAAATACTTTAATAAAAGTATTCTTAAAAAACAAACTGGTTTCGGCTCTATGGGTACATAGCTTTCATCAGTGTAAATAACAGCAAATTAAGAAATACTTTAAATACAAAATACATAGGACATGTGATCAGTTAAAGATGCTCATTAAGTCCTGGTTTAAAGAGGCCTTCCATTTTAAACATCCATTTTTTTCTCCATAGTGTTTAACAAATCATGCCAACTCAATTTATTATTCCTGGGTCTCGTGATGTGAAATTAAAACTGACATTTTTATGCAACAGGGTATGCTTATAAAGGGCATTAGTTTCTTTATGGTGTTTTATCTCACTAAGGCGTTAAGATATTTTGAATTTAAGGGGTCTGGAAGTTTGTCCTATATAGAAAGCTGAACAGTTACAACTAGCTAGGTAAATCACTCAATCAGAAGTGCAATTGGCAAAAAATCGAATATCATAGACTTGGGGGGTATTTTGACGACTAAAACTTTTAGTTTTTAATATCCTGGGACAGTGAACGCAATGGCCACAAGGGTGGCAACCAATTAAAGGGTCACCTAACAAGGTGGCTTGGGTTGATTTTATATTGGGAGACTGCCCATGTTTGAAATGGTTGAAAAATGCAGCAAGCTTTTTACCTTTCCTGAATGAGTAAAGACATCTATCACCCAGCAATTCACTCAGTCTAGTTTCACATGTCAAGATGTTCCAGTGATGTTGTACAATATTCATTAATACCTTGGTGTTGTGTCCATAAGTAGTAATTAATGCTGGGGCCTACCACCTCTGTCACCCTTTTCTTTATAAAGAAGGTTCTCATGCTCCATATTGTCTACCACATGTTTCATGTGTATAACTTGACCCATTTTGTAACCTCTGTCCCTGAATCTAAGCACTAAATCATCCCTAAAATGTGTAGATGTGTTTCATTCTCATGAAATGAAATTTAGGAATATTCTTACAGATATGGGGTGGATGAAAGCATGGAGAAGCAAATTATTTTCAGGAAATTTCCGATAGACTTCAGTGGTCAATGTGTGGTCAGGTGCTCTAGAGACCAAAACATCCCAAAAAATAATTTTGTTTTTATCATAGCTGACCGTGAATTCAGTTCCCCATTTGTTCTCATTTAGATATGTAATGAATTCCAAAAGGTATTCCGTATCCGATCTCCACACCGACCAGCAATCATCCAAGTATCTCCTCAAAATATCCATTTCTTCTGTATATAAGTTATGGGCGTTATCATAAATAATCTGTTCTTCAATATAAGCCACAAATAAATCAGCATATATTGGTGCAAAAGATATTCCCATAGCTGTACCTTTTATCTGTAAGAAGCATTTGCCCCAATAGAAAAAGATGTTCTTCGTGAGCACATGTTCAGTCAGACATAGTAACAGGTGTAACCTGGTTTATATATTTCTGTTTTACTTAACCAATATTCTAAGGCTTCTAACCCTGCCCATTGTGGAATATTGATATAGAGCGATGTTTCATCTAATGTACACATCAACCAATCTGGTTCTAATTGTACCTCAGAAATGATCTGAAGAAATTCTGTGGTGCCTCTGATACGTGCTCTAACACATTTGAAAAGTGGTTGCAGGTACTTGCTAAGGAGAAGAAACAGAGGTTCAGTGAGTGAATTTCTGCTGGAGACAATAGGTCTACTGGGCGGGTTCCTTGGATCTTTATGTATTTTCGGCAGAAAATATATGTATTGTGGACATGGGTTAGTTATTGTGAGTTGTGTTTTGGTGTTGTTGCTAATAATACCCTCTTCTAGTGCTAGAGAAAGGAAATCATCAATTTATTTGTTTAAAGAAGGGGGTAGGGTCGATGCTAAGGTGAGTATAATAATGTACATCAGACAGCTGCCTATTAGCTTCCTTATCGTACTGATGCCCATCTTGCACAACTATAGCCCCTCCCTTGTTGGCCCCTATAATGACTAACTCATGTTTATTGGCTAACTTGATGATATTGTCCATAGATGTTTTGGATATATTGTTCGCCAAGGGATTGTGATTCTTAAGCTGAAAGTGAAGATCGTTTATGATAGCGTTTTGAAATAAGGACACATTCTGAGTCATAGGTGGTATAAAGGAAGACTTATAATATTTAAAGTCATCAGTGATCTTTGAGGTTGTCTGTTCCTGAAAAAATAATGTTAGATTAAGATTCCTGCAGAATGAAAGTATATCATTAACAAAATTTTCCTTCAGAAAAAAAAAACAGGTATGAATGATAGTTCTTTATACAGGATTTCAACATCTGAGGCAGTGAGGGTATATGTAGAAATATTGGTTATGTTTACATTTGTTCCTTGTGTACAAACATTTGGAGCAAAGTCTCCATATTGTCTACTTTCATGATGTTTCCTGCCCCCCAGGTGTAAATCCTGTAGGGTAGTAGAGTTCCTTCTTTTCATAGCGGGGGAGCCAGTTGCACCCACTGAATCAGTCTCTAAACCAGAGGATGATTCCTCGCCTGATGTATCTGTGTTGTGTATGGAGCCCTTTTTTGAAATAGATTTGGTACATTTCCTTTTAAAAGGTGTCCAATTATATTGGGTAAATCAACCATGTTTATCCTTACCAAAATTGTAGGGGTCCCCTTTATCATAATCCCCTAAGTCCCTAAGGAACTTCTTTTTCTTTCGTTCCTTGAGCTGGGTTTCCAGAGTGATCAACTCTTTACCAAGATTCTTAAGACTACTATGATATATGGGTTGTCCTTCATACTTTTTGGCCATATCACATAACTGGGCGATGGATTCTATCTCTTTGTCTATGATCCTATTGTGATGATTAGCTAGTATCTCCACAAATTTAAGAGATGCCTACTGTTGCCTGTTGCACCCCACACTGTTTGATTAAAATGTCATCAGGGTTACTGACTAGTGGTTGTGTGTGAATACGTAAACCATGTGGTGTTATGCCTTTGGTTAAATAAGCCCGAAAAAGCTTGTAGTGACAAACATTATTGCATAATAAATGCATATGTTTATTTAAATTCAAAAAGATTGTCTCACAGCTTTCTAATGAGTTCAGTTTTAAATACTAGAGCCTGATACTTAGTCAACAGTCTGAAGAAGCATTTGCTATAAATGTGAAAGCGCTTACTGTTCTAACGGTGTACCGATCGTTGTTATTTTGCATTTGATTAAACAGTTGCTTTTATTTGCTGTGGAGTGTTCTCATTTGGATTTATTGGATTACTGTTTGCTGTTTTGCCATTTTGAGACACTTTACCCCTGTGAGTAGTTTTTGTTTACCTTCTTTCTCAGTGTCTATATTGACTTTTCTTACTACTTTAACACATGTGTCTGTTTCCATGCTAACAACACTTTTTTAAACATCAGGAGTCTTTCAGCAAGACATACTATTGGTTTTGTCTAACAATGCTACCTAGAGCAAATGTTAGGTCCTTTTGTGAACTGCAGCATGGCACAATTCTTCTCTGCTCTAGCTATATATTTCCAGCAACATATCTTTTTGAACCCTTCCTCCCATAACTTCCATCCATGTTTGAAATGGGGAACGTCTTGGTCAATTATTAACTAATGTGTAACCTGGACATTAGAGCTACAGAGTGTATAACTTTACTTAAGAAGCTGTGTATTTCTGTTTCTGTTATATGGTATTCCATCTTGTCTCTCTGAGCAAATACTAATTCGGTTTTCTATTTACTAGTTGTTTTGTGCTTGTATACATACTGTCATTTCAATAATGTAATCGTGCTTCCTTTGTTCAAATATTCATGCATTTCCTTTTCCTCAACCACAGTGTTACAGTAGTCTTGTAATAGCACAGTAACAGAAGGCAAAGTCTGCGTTTCTAGTAAAAAAATAGCATATTCCATGGTATTGACATTCTATAGGAATGCTTTACTTATGGTTTGCTGTCTACCTCTAGTAATTTTTACAAGAGCACCACCATCATCACTAACATTGGACTACTAGAGCATTTAAAAAAAACAGTTTTTCTAGTTTGCAGACAAAGCAAGAATATTTGGGTGAAGCTTTTTTAATAGCCATTGATATTTGTTAAGACCTGTAGTGGACTCAAATATTTTTATTTTGAGAGATTCTAAACAGTTTTTATTAGACTTCTATGATGAAACCGCAAACTTAAAGGATACTGATTTAATTACTATGGTGACCATGGATGTTAATTCATTATTTACAAATATACCTAATGATATAGGAATTAGGAGCATCAAATTATACCTTGAAAAACATTCTAATCTGTCAGAGAATAAGAGAGACCTTATCTGTTTATTCCTTAAATTAGTGTTGGATAATAATATTTTTTTTGTTTGAGGAATGCTTATATTTACAGAAAGATGGTGTAGCTATGGGCACTTCATGTGCCAATAGCTACGCCAATCTAGTAATGGCATTATGGGAAGAAGAAAGACTTTTTCATCTAGAGATGTTTCAAAGGTTCATCTGTTTTTACAGAAGGTTTGTAGATGATTTGCTTTTTCTTTGGGTTGGTTCAGCAGATGATTTGAGCACATTTTATAGAGAAATAAACTCATCAACTCCATTTTTAAAATTTACTATGACTAGCTCCAAGGACAGTATAGCTTTCTTAGATGTATCTGTGCAGCATTTGTGGGACGGGGATTTTAATACTGGGGTGCACAGGAAAAATTGTTATAAGAATACATTGCTGCATAGAAGCATTATGCATCCCCAACATATTTTTACTAACATTATAAAAGGGCAGGCTATAAGAGCATCTAGGCTAAATCCTTTACAGAATAATTATGAGGCGGAATTAGAAGTTTTGAATAAGAGGTTATTAGCTCGTAATTATAAATATGAAGAAGTAGAGGAATGTTTTTTGAGTGTTTACCAAGCAAGGGAAAATAGAGCATGTCCTTACTTCTCAGATAAAGGCAGTAGTTACTATAAAGATTTACATAAAGTAGAGAATAGACATGAAAGGAAGCAGCAGAAAATAACCCTGTTCTATACTCAGGATATAAAGTCACTTAAGGATGTGTTGAGTAGACACTGGGATATTTTAACTACTAATCCTGATATTAAGGAATTAGTGGGCGAATATCCTCGATTTATATATAAAAATAAAAAGAATCTACATAGGTTATTATGTTTCTCAGATAGTATTAAAACAGATACAGTAGGCTTTAATGGCACTGTAACATGTAATAAATGTAATTTTTGTAGGCACATTAACAGTAGTAACTTGTTTGTGCATCCCCTCACTTCCAAAGTTTATACCTTTAATGTCACTGGTTCATGTAATACAGAACATTTAGTGTACTTAGCTACCTGTTCGGAATGTAATGCATTCTATGTAGGAAAAATGGACAGGAAGTTGAAAAATAGAATTAGGGAGCACATTTATCAAATTAGGATGAAATCAGAAGTTAATGCTCTGTCTAAACATGTTTTAAAAGAAGGTTCTATACATTCCTTTAAGTTTATGATTATACAAATTAATATACCTAGTCAAAGAGGGGGAGATATAAGAAACCAAACTGAACAAATAGAAACAGACTGGATAATCAGACTGCAGGCACATTATCCTCCTGGCCTAAATGATAAAATTCCTTTAAAACCTAAGCTAAAAGGTAGAAAATTTAAATATTAAATATTAGAAGTATTAGTATGGTTTTAATTTTTAATGAGTTTTATATACTTTTCTTAAAGGTATTAATATAAATTATTATAGAATATGTGGTTTATTTAAGTAGTTTATTGTCTGTATACCTTTTTAAAAATTGATTTAAAAGCTGATTAATTTATTGTTTTATTGCTTAATTAAATGCAATAAGGTAATCACTATGCACATGTATATATATATATATATATATATACTAGTTTTGTGAATGGTTTTATTATGGTTTGAAAAAGCTACACAGCAAAAGCGCTTACCTTTCTGTTTTTTAGTTAATAAAGGCTTTTGAATATAATTTCGTATTTTTCATTGGAGGAAATTATTTGAATGAGCCTTGTGGATTGAACACTGGTCTGAATAGACACTTGAATTTGTGTTTGATGGGTTTCTAAGCACCTTGTTGGACTGTTCACTGGCGTTGTACTTGAGAACTAATATTTGAACGACTGCCTGGGTGGACTCTGCACAGCTGCTTTTATTATTCGTTATTTTATGTTCTAACAAGTAGTGCTGTGTTATATAAGGAATATAATTTAGTACAATTGCGAAGGTGAATCAAACAATACATATATGTATGCGTGGCCCTAAAAATATGTGCAAGGAGCCTATAGTTTGAAAACAGAGCAAAGGTAACCTTAAACATCCACTGGACAGATACATTTTCTTTGAATGTTGGTTTTAATGCTATTTCAAAGAATGTAAGTTTCAAGGGCAGACAAGTTTAATGCTCAAACTAAGTCTGTTTTCATTGTGAGACTGTATTGCTTGTTTAGCAAATGGTTATCAGCGTCTGTGCTATTTTGTTTCAGTATCTGTAATCATTGTAGAAGTAAATAAGAAAACAGTATACACACTGACAGGTTTGAACAGTTTCTGGTAAATGGGGGGAAATAGTCAAGTAATGGAATACTGGAATGGCTTGGGAGGGGGCTGCTCTGAGGAGCAGCGATCTATTACCCTGCCTAGAGCCCCATTTAACCATGATCTGGCTCTGCCTCAACCCTTAGCAGAGATGAATACCCTATGCCCATACTTGGTGACAGGGATAAACATGATCAGTCATCTAGAGATAATTTTAACACTACAGATTTCCTATCCCTGATATGGTGCATATTCTGTGATCCATGTTCTCCGGTCTGGAGTTTACTGTCACAACATTTTATGCCTAAAATGGTTGGACTGTATATCTCTTCCTCTTACTGGTAAGACCAAGACTCTGTTCTGCTGCCCATGACTCCGTTCAATTTTTGGTACACTCTGTTGGCATACCTCCCATGTTCAGAAAGGAAGATTTTATTTGAACCCAGTAACTTTCATCCTTGAGGTGGAAACACCATGCATGTTTTTGGGAGGTGAGGGGAACTCCACACAGACATGGGGAGAACATGCATACTCCAAATGGAAAGTGACTAGAAGTCAGGATTGACCCTGTCGACCATGTGTGCATGAGGCAAAGACATTTACCTGTGTGCCCAACAGGCTTGTGATGGTGAGAAAAATAGTGCATTCTAGAAGCAGTTGCAGGACTTATTAGTTATATCAGGACAATGTGAGATAGTGTTGATAATGGGAGACCTGAATGTTCATATCAGGGCAGATATAAAGGATATTGTCTTCCTGAGTCTACCTGTATAAGTCAACAGGAATAGAGAAGTAGAGGCCATTTTAGACTTCTGCCTGGCAAATGGGTTGATGGAGGCCAACATATGGTTCACCAAGGCAGCCAGTGACAAGATCATATGCAGGAGTTGTTAACATGCAGCTGAAGTAGACTTTCTCCTCATAAGGAAAGGACATTCATGCAGAAACAAAGACTGCAAAGATTGCAAAGTCATCCTTCAGTGAAACTGCCAGTCTCCAACATAAGCCACCTGTTGCCACAGTCAGCCCTAGACACTGATCAGAAAAGGCTCTAAGGTCAAGAGAGATTAAATGCTTGTGCTTTTGTTCTGTTTCACTTCTGTGTCTTCAGTTTAAAGTAAAACTCAAGGCTCTAGCATCTCAGAGAAAAGAAAAAAAACAAAGTCAAAAGGAAAATTGATGGAGTACTTCCACTAGTTTCAAAATGAAGAAATATCAACATTAGCTGTGCTGCCCCATGCCCAGCCTACAATGAAAGAGGAAACTGAACTCACTTTAAAAGAAATAAGAACACCACTAAGAAAAAGGCAGTCAGGAAAGCAGCAGTCTCAGTTAAAGTTACGGCAGATATGATCAAGATGTTAGGTGAGTTAGAGAAGAAATATCTTCTGAAGATACTCTTCATGGAATGGAGAGAAAGGTATGACCCTGATGACTGCATACTAGATATTAAGTTCTATTGTACAAGAACAAAGAAGACATTCACAAATGTGCACAGTACAGAGGTATCAGACTCCTATCACAATGCATGAATGTGCTGGTGAATGTGATTGAAAAAATGAATATACATATTAGTAGAAAGCAAGGTAGGAGATGAGCAGTTTGGATTCAGATCAGGATGCAGCACGACCTGATGATGAGGCAAATAATAGAGGAGAAGAAGATGAAGATGAGGAAAGAGTTCATCTTGGCATTTCTAGATTTGGATAAAATATGACAAGGTTAGAAGAAATCTGATTTGGCCATTCATACTATGGTTTCAAAAAACTTGGTAGAATTAGTCCAGACCATGTACAAAACACTAGTGACACATGTACAAACAACTTTTGGACTCACAGAGGGGGTTCCCAGGTGGAGTGGTTGTCCATCAGAGTTCAAGTTTGCTGGATCCACAGGCTTATCTAGCACGTGGTGCCATTCCCTGATCTGATTCCCCCTCAAGACAAAAAGCACAAAAAAAGAAAAGGTATTGCTCTGTTCCTGGTTGGCATGACAGCTGGTATCCTCATAAGCAAGGCATCACTGTGCACTAAACTTAACAAAAAAAAAAAAAGGTTGCTGCTCATTCCCATTCCTAGTTCGCCTAGCGCTAGTGCTCCTTTTCTCATTCAGGATCAAACCACATCTATAAGTACAAAGAAGAGAAAAAAAAAACAATAAATATTTTTTACTATGTTGACAACTTAACTTACATGACAGGCAAAGCATTAAAGCAACAAATTTATTATTGTACCATTGCTTAGAAATGCCAGTTCAAATCAGGAATAAATGGGTAATCATTTGAAATGTCGGGACCCACTTTATTGAGTCCTGAAATATAGAGACTGAATGGATGACTAAAATGGCCTTGCATTATACCAAGTCCAAGATGGCCATTCCTCAGAATCACCCCTTATCTTTGAAGTAAGGCAATCTTGCCATTGGGATATATATGTTTTTGGGTGTAGGGGGCTGCACCCCACATTGGGGACATGCAGGGACAGCTTGACCCCTCCCCTTTAAAAAATAAGTGCAAAAGAGAAGAGTAATGTTCAGTATTCACTATTGTCCTACATTTTTTGGTCTTTTTTTGGTGTAAAGAAAAAACAATGCCTCAAGAGTAACACTACATAAATTCACCAAAGCACCAGGTGGGATAGAGAATTACTCATTTATTAAAACAGTTAAGTGCTTCATACAGAACTTCATTAGAACTAAAATTAAAACATTTTCTTCTCATTTTATAATGTCAGCAATTAAATTCCACCAATGAGAACTAACTAGTTAATTAGAATACTTCTTCTTTCGGCTTTTTCCCCAGTTAGGGGTCATCACAGCGGAACTCCGGTCCGCTAATGACTGGCAGTAGATTTTACGGTGCCAAGGTGCCAGCCCAATGCCCATCCTTCAATGAAAGCACGCCCATTTTACACATATCTTTCAAACACCACTCGACTGTGGGGAGAACATGCAGACTCCACACAGAAGGCGCTCCAGCTGAGAATCGAACATGAGAACCTGTTGTTGTGAGGCAACAATGCTACCGCTGCACCACCACGACTTTAACTAGTTAATTAGAATAATTAATTTAAATAAAGATTTCACAAAATTCTTGGTGTTAAAAAAGACACATCTACTTAAAAAAAGTTCTACAAAATGTGTATAAAAAACATAGTAGCAAAAAATGAATGAAATCTCAGTGACAAGGCTGAAGTAAAGTCCTTTAATATAACCACAAAACAGCAGGTAAAAAAGGTGAGTGCTTTCGCACAAAGTGCTTCTTCAGACAAACATTTCACATAACAAGGCCTCATTATATACAATTTTAAACAATCAATTAGCCTATCAAATGAAGGCAGTAATTATCTAGGCAAATCCTTAGCTCTTTGGAGGTTTGTTTTTACTTTTTTGAGTATAAAAAACATGCTAAAAACTTTTCTAAACATATAACAATTTGAAACTTGGTGTGCTTAAAACAAGGAACTTTTCATATATATATATATATATATATATATATAAAATATTTGAAATTGAATGCCATATTTATACCAGGATAAAACTTACTTTAGATAACCCATAAACCAGTTCAAACAAAAGATAAAAATTATAATTTTGCTGAGCTCAGTTTTAACACAGGCACAATGGACAAAATATATCATTTAAACCAGGACTTCTGTTGGCTTGTAAAAATAACTGCCGATACTGTTCCCAGTACTCAAGTAGATCCTTCCACTGTCCACCTCTAGGATTTTTTTGTACTTGTTACAAAACTGAAAATTTAAAACTACTATTTCTCCATTCCGTTGTGTATTACATCAGTGAGTTCATATCTATGCTGTGTTTAACATTGTATATATATTTGTATATATGTTTCTTTAGTGCCCTTCCTGTTTTCCCTATGTAAAAGGCACCACAATGGCATACACATATATAACTCTTACTTAATTACAGTTATATTATCTTTGTGATTTTATCTCCTTCTTATGACAAGTCAGATTTATGGTGTTCATGTTAATGATACAGGGACATTGTCTAAAACTGCCATATTTATAAGTGCCCACGTTTGTCTCACTTGCTTCAAACTTATTATGCACCTTGTTAGATTCATATAAATTCTTTAAGCACACCTTCTTTCTGTATGTAAACTTTAGAGTATTTTCAAAACTATCCAAAGTACCTGGCAATTGTCTAAATACTTTCCAGTATTAACAAATAATATCTTTTATACAGGAATATTCCTTGTCATATTTCAGACACCGGTTAGTGCTATAATCAGTGTCTTCTTTGTCTTGTTTGTGATTATTATTGTCTCTTCTTTTTCAAAATGGTTGACAGCTATCTCTGCCCCTGAGATGGGCAGAACCTTTTACTCCATCCACCAATGACTTCTACCATAATGTCAGATAAAAGGTTGTTGGGATAACCCCTCTGTAAAAACCTAGTTCTCAGATTTTCACATTCATTGAGGCATTGCTTTTTCTTTACTAGTTATTGGTTATCTTTGTCTCAGCTGCATTTACTTTTCAGTTTCTTTTTATGGTGTGCTGCAACTTGGCATTATGAGTGCCAGTATTTCAGTAGGACACCAGGTACATGCCATAATGCACTTCTACTGATCATTCCCATACATCTTGTGACCAGGATAGCCACCCCCTTTATCCCACTCTAGCAGTGCTTTTGAGCTCTGAGCCCACTGCTTTTCATATCAGTGATGGGGAGGACAGATAAACATAGATGCAACATGTCGATGAGGCAGCATTACAATTAGACTCTGAAAAGGAATTTCAGCAAATTGTAGGGGACTGGAATGCCAAACTGAAAGCACATGGGATGAGACAGACTACAGACAAAACAGGTTCCTTGGCAGCAAATGGGGGAAATCAGAAGAAAGGTATAACTGAGTTAGAAAGGAAAACAGTGGAGTAGGTCAATGGTTTCAACTGTCTTGGTTAGCTGGTTGTAAATAAAGGAAGTCTGAATGAGGAGATCAAAGCTAGAGGTGCCTGGCCCTGTGGCACAAGGGAGAAATCCCTAAATGAACCCCAAGGATTTGTGTTTGACCAGCATCATGTGTACTGGAGGAAGGGAGTGAACACTGATACCCCCTCACCCATTCCGGGAGGAGGGAAGGAGGGAGCCTAGGCTCACTGCAACAGCAGCATTAAGGGCCTGGTAAGCTCTTCACTAGAAGTAGTATATAGATTGTTCTAGAGGTTGAGCATCTATGGACACATGTATGCACCTCCAACAGACAGCCTGGTCTATATCATTACATCGAGCACCCACATTGTCAAATGGTATTTAGTCGGAAATGCTGTTCATCGAGCCCTCCCTCGCTAATTATATATACCAACTATGAGATCACACTGCAGTGGCAAAAGGGCAAATTTCCTGATCCTTATTGTAAGACGATGTCAGACAGAATAGTATTTCCAATGAAATGCCATTCAACAATGTGGCCATTCAATGAAATAATAGGAACCCACGGTAGCCACTGTGGAGCTCAAAAGGCTGCCATGTAGTGCTGAGGGTTACGACACACTCCACAACAACAATATGATGCTGTACCCAGATCCTCCATCTCCTTCTCAGTCCTGAGCATGACTTTGTTGAAGCTGCAGGAGGCTAAGGCAGGTATGATAGACACTGCCAATAAAGGGAAAAGGAGATTTAGTGGCAACTTTTGGCCAGCTATGGATGAGGAAGTAAAATAAAAGGTTAGACTCAGAGGTGCTGCAGTCAACTTGCATGGAACGTCAGAAGTAATGTCTGACAGAGGAATGCCAAAGAAAGTAAAAAGTAAAGTGTACTAAACATGGGTGTCAACAGTGCTTCTATATGATAGACAAAACTGGGCAGTGAAGGCAGAACTTGAAAAAGTTTAAAGTGATATAGATGAAGTGCCTGAGATGGGTGGTAGGATGCATAATACGAGACAGACAAAGAAATAAGGACCTCAGACCAGAAGCCAAAGTAGCCTCAGCTAAACAGAAGGTGAAGGAGAATATATTACAGTGGTTCAGTCGTAGGTGCAGGAAAGCTGAAGAGAATTTGATGAAAAAGATTTGGGGGAGAAAGGAAGATGATAAGAGGTGAAGAGGATGAGCAGCTCTTGAGGTGAATGGCCTGCTTAAGGGAATGCCTGCGATGAAGGTAGAAATGAGGACTGAATCAAAAGAGTGGCACCAGCTGCAATGACATCACAATGCCAGGTAGAAACATGGGAAAAATGGGCTTGATGATGATGATGGTGGTAATCACATGTCAACTCTTTGGAACCCAAGGTAAGAATCCTGAAAGTCTGTCACTAAATTACTTACAGATGCCAAAGCTGTGTACCTGCATTGTCTTTTCACAAATATTCACTACTTACACTGACAGTTTTTTTTGCATTATACCCCAACATTTTTCAATATATCATCTCTCATATCCCAGCTCATCAAATACACCATTATCACTTCACAGTTCTTTCTAAAAACATGATTCACATACTGATCATTAGATCATAGCTGCAGAAAGCTTTGCACAATATGTCCTTACTTACTTCATGATATTACTTTCTAAAATTAGTATACAGAAAATATTCCTAACACTTTAATGAAATAAACATTTCTTTACATCTCACCAAATTCAGAACTGCACTGCATGAACAAAGTCTTACAACATTCCATCTCTTTGAGGGGAATTTTTCATGGTCGTTGCTTATTCTAAGTAATTACAGTATTTTCATGTTCCTCTTTTTGATCACTTCTGAATATTACTTAATGTTGGAACTGTTTTTAACTATATATTTCCACCCTGATAAATTAGAACTATAAAATGTTATTTTCGATAACTTTTCGAAATGACATTTAATAATCTTGTTCTTTTTATTCAGAAATGCGTGTTGATCTCCTTTCTTATTTATGGAGTTACTTATGGCTTCAGTGGATGTTAGTAGTAATTTCTGAAAAGACTTGGCATAAAATTTGTATATGCACAATACAGACTAGTCTATGTACACTCTTTTGTTTCTCTTACATCAACCAAAAAATAAATATTTATACATCTCCATTAAAAAAATTTTAGTATCTTTACCACTACGTTTCCTTTCCATGACTAGCTGATGTAATACAATGTTTTTCTACCTGTTATTATGTTTGTTTTCTTTAAGCCATTCATTACTATGTTCTCGGCTCAAATAATGTATTTTTCTGGGTTTGGTTATCCAGTCAGCCTCATCCCCTTTTCACATTTTGCACATGGGGTTGGGGTGGCACTTCAACAGCGACAATCATCTCGAGCCAAGGTTTACATTACTGGGTGGCTAGCCTTGCCACGGTAGTTCATTCGTACCACACACTCACACAGACACTCTCACCTATGGCCAATTTAGAGTGTCCAATCCACCTACTTCATGTCTTTGGAATGTGGGAGGCTACAACAGCACCTGGAGGGAACCCACGTTGACTGCAGGGAGGACATTCAAAGGCACCCCAGTAGAGAATTGAACCGGAGAACCTATTGCTGTGAGGCGGCAACGCTAACAACTGCACCACCACAGCCACCCAGGTTTGCTTATATTACCTATTTAACTTAACTTTAATTGCAGCATACTAGCACATTTTAATCAATATCTGTTTTAGCTTTTTGTCCCAAAAGTTACTTCTCTGCTCGTGACATTTTTCCCTAATGGCCATGGTCATTTATTTCATTCGTTTTCAGTTACTACCCAATATGTTTTCACATTGAACTTCTCAAGTGAAAATATTCAGGGAGTTCTCTTCTCCATGACAGTCTGCTAGGCGTATCCTTTCTTGCCTTCTCTTGCACTTGTGCTGAGCCATCAACCCAAGTTTCTACAAGACAAGCCACCAGTTAGTGTCACAGGCATAATGTGAAAACATTTATCATTTAAAATCTTCACAGTTCTTTTTGTCCTCACGCTTGTCTTGTATGTATTCAATTCTTAAGTAAAATTCTTAAGAATTCCACCTCAATAACATTTACTGCCCTTTTTAAAAGTTCATCTGACATACTGCATGTCATACTTCTGTGGATTAAACAAGGCAAGAGATTTACCCTTATTGTCAATTTTAAATATTTTTTAGTTTAAAAGAAAATTTGGCTGATGTTTTAATCCTGCCATGTTTCGATGAGTCCTGATTTCTTTTTCAATAATTTTTGTTGCAAGTTTCTTGGTTTAGCATTATTTTTATATTTCGGGTCTATAAGTCTACCAAGATGGCCATTTGATTGCATAAATTTAAGAATATTAATGCAAAAGTCAGAACTCATTAACTTTTTTTGGCGAATACAATCATACTCCTTTTTACTTGATTTATTTCACTACTGTACATTAACTGAAATCTTACTGCAGGCATTGTAGATTCTATTTGTTTAGGAAGTATAAATATTTTACTTATAAAGCCCATTATAGCCCATGTAATTTTACTTGCAGCTCTGTATCTTTCTAGTTTAGGAATCGGTTATGTTTTCTATCAGCGCTATATTGATATGTTGATGACCATAATTGTGATGACTCAAAATCGAGGAGAGACATTTAAAATCATGTTTACAGGGGACAGACTTTGTACTCGGTACATCTATTTGAAGGCCTTAACCCTACACAAATTGCTTTAAAAGATAGTACCTTACTTGACGACCACGTTTTGAAATGTTATTGGCATAAATTTGGTCCTCAGTATTTGGAAGGGTCTACTTTTCTGTACCTTTACTTAAGACATACATTTTACAGTTCTTTTTTTAAATCTAAAGCAATCTTACCACAGAACCATGTTATCATTTTTTTTCTCTTTTCTTTCATCTATCCTTGCTTCATTTACTTTTATTTTCCTTGTCTTTTCTAAACTTAGGCCATGACATAATAGTTTGCTAAAGTCATCAATTTTCCATAGTACTGTTCCATACTTTTATTCTTTGTGATCATCAACATAAGCTGCTGTTGTCGGCATCTGGTTACCAAACTCTAATCGATGTGCTCCCACTTTATTTCTTTAATATCTTTCCAATTTTTATACGAAAATAATTACCCAAAGTAAGAAGCAAAATAAACCCAGGCTATAAAAAACAGTTCATCTTGTGAGGTTAAAAAGTTATTGGTTTAGCACTTTCATTTACATAGTGTTGGCACTTAAACAGTAATTGGTGTACCACTTTAGTCCTGCAGCACTAAAGTTTGCCACTGTTTCTATGCAGTGCAAGAAACTGTAAAAGAGCATTCTCTGAAAAACAAATATTTATTAAGACAAGCTTTGAGCCTCATGTTAGCCTTTCTAAACTGTTTCCTACAGGTAGTTTGTTTTGATGGATAAGTTTTTTTTACATTTCTCTGTTATAGAAGGAAACAAAATGAACTACATTACTATAGAAACTTCTTGTTTCAGTTGCTCAGTTAAACTTGCTCTCTGTGTATTTCCTCAGCCAGTTTTAATTCCTGGGGAGATGGGAGCCTTAGTGCTGCAGCTTACATCTAAGCTTAAATACATTACTATGGGTAACGCTACTTCAATTGTTTTAGTCAGAAATGTCTGTCATACCAAGTGCCATTATATATGTTGGATGGTAGTGGCTGGAGGTCTTCTGTCATTGTATGCAGCCTCTCGATGGTAAAGCTGGGGTTCACCATTTTGATACCCAAAAAGTGTTGTGATTTGCAGAGAGATAGGCTGCTTGTTTTGAGAGTTCTTGTACCTGTATAAGCGTGACTCATTATCTCCGAGTCCATACCTGCTTGGTTACCACACCACTGTTTGAAGAGATTTGCTGCTGAATCTATTTGCATCCACTTTTACATAAGTAGTTGCAAGTACTAATTTGTACTATGTCTAGATCTATATTACAGCTGCTGCAATATCTGTGCATTTTATTGAGTTGTGTACCTTAATTCTGCACATGAAAGTTTATTTGTTGTTAACACTGCATTTGAGTGTTGTGCTTGAATGCACATCCATCCAGATCTGAATATCTAAAACTATAGTTATTAATTGCACTTTAAATTGTTTATTACTTGTGCTGCTCTGATATCAGTGCTTGTTTGCTGTGTTTCTTCTTCCACTCTAGTATGTTAGCTGTTACTGTTTATTCCTGCACTTTTCCTTCTTTTATCAGTTGTTAACTAGGCAAGTTTCAACTTTTTGGGCACCCAGCAGTGCTTTTATATTAAGAAGACTTTGGTCTGATTTTTTCTGGCAGGAGAAGGTAACAAATTTCTTTCTGAGTTGGGACTCACTGCTTGAATCCCCGGAGATTGTTGCTGTGATTAGCTGAGGGTTAGACTGTTTGTTTTGAGACTTCCTTCGACTGTATAAAGGTATTGCATTTATGCAATGCTGTTCATTACACAGTTGTGGTTAGCAGTGCCCTGTGTCCATACAGGCACCTGGAATTGACACTACTTTTTAAAATTCCTCCATACTTACTTGTGCAGAGAGCATGTACTTTGCACACTGAGAAGTCCCAATCTCTTAGTTGTGGTCTTACTCTTAATAGGAATCTAGACTCCTAAAAAAAAAACAAAATATAATGCAGTGAACCTCTCCAACACTATCATAGCTTGCTTTAATTTCAACAAAGTTTCTAATACTTCAAGCCATTGCAGGACTGCCCAAATCATCTTTCTTGGGACTTTATTGTATGTTTTCTCCAAGTCTAACAATGCAATGTTGGACTCTTTCCTCATCTCCAGCTTCTTTTTCCACTATTTGTCTTAATGTAAACATTGGGTCAGTCGTGCTGTGTCCTGATCTGAATCTTTTTATTTCACTGCTTCTAGGCATTTGATTATTCATACATTTTTCTTCATCCTCAAGGGGAAGTTATCAACTATACATTTTTCATGCTTATCATTTCTTCCAAACCTCTAGTGACATAATCGTATTCATATTTTTCTATTATCTATCACAGCCAGCTTTACTTGTTTCACGCTCTCCTCTGACTTGATTAACTTGTGAAGTTTTTTCAGTTAGTCTGTACACATTAGTCATTTAATTTTAAAGTTAAATTAAATGTTCCCAACAATCTATACTTCATTTGATGACTCCCAATACAGCACAGTATCCTGTCTCAAGATTATGATTACTGTATCTCACCAGATGCAGTCTTTGGTTCAGTTCACTACTTAAGTAACATATGCCCCAATGCAATTTGTGACATCTTGTTCCTTTATGATGAACAAATTACAGATATATGACAGGTTTCTTTTCTCAGCTCACAGTTACTCTGAAATTTTGACTCATTGCTATGATTCTCTCCCATTCTAATTTCAAAACCCAAATAGATTATAAATGCTCAGGGATTATTGCCCCTTAACAACCAGAAACACAGTGCACTGCATTTTTCCAAGTTTCTCAAATATATATAAGCCCCAGAGTCTGAAGTAAATTGAAATCTGAATCTACAATATCCAGTTCTCAGAGATACTTATCTGAAGAGCAGTGTCTCTGTCAATGTAACTGCTCCATTGCACATAAATCTTTTCATCTACGTTTTGAGAACTCATTTCTCATGCCATGAAATTTATATTTCTAACTATGAATAACATGACACTAGAGTGCATGGCATTTGCCTAATCAGTTGTTAGACTCTGTAATAGTGAGCATGAACCCCCCAGCACAAGAGATATTTGGGGCATCTGACACAGTGAAGTCTTCCAGTCTTGAAAATCTATACACACCTACATAACATGTATAACTACTACTATATCTCTTTAATTCACTTGCATGGTTTCTCCCAGATTTTGGCTACTGTCTCTAAGATTTCTGCTCTCCTTCAGACATTCCTTCAGTCTAGATTTCACACAGAGGCTTCTATTTTAATTTTATACAAGCCAGACTTAGGAACTATGTCATGGGTCAAGTAATCTGTTAACTAACTAACTGATTACTTCACTCACTTTAAGAGCCAAGATTCATTTATTAGCATCAGTTGTGTCACTTTTCACTTCTTTCATAACAGCATAGTATTTTGTTACTAATAAGATATCGTCCTCCTTTTCATTTCAGGCCCATGCTTTCAGACTCCATTTCTGAAAATACAAGGCTCATAGGTTCATAGGTTGTTACTAAGCTATCAGCCCTAGGGCCTATACAAGCCTAGCCAAGCAATTCCCTGAATATCTCTTCCCACAATATTTACTTCCCTGGACCCCTGTCTAGCAGGGTGACTGACATGATCCAGGGGTGAATTTCCTATCTCCCATCCAATCGTCAAGATTCTTTTTGAAAAGGGCCAAGGAGGCCCTCTGCTTGACATGTATGGGCAATCTATTTCAGAGTATGGGGAGTCTCTGGGTTAGGAACCTATCCCTCCAGCATGTTTTGTTCATTGTGATGACAAGGTTTAGATCCCTGGAGCATGTGGCTCTGAGGGATTGGAATTTCTTTAAGTGGAGCATGTCCAACAGCTCAGGGTTTGACATGGCCTTTTATGTTAAGCAGAGATCGCCTCTGAGTAGACCATATGCCACAGAGTATAGCTGGAGTTTTTTTAGACGGTCAGCATAGGGCATCTGCTTTAGGCCTGTGATTTTTTTAGTGAGATATTTCTGCGGCCTTTCCAGCTGTTGCAGATGTCTTGTGAGGTACATACCAAATGGGGTGTTGTACTCTATAATGGGTCTAATGAGAGATGAGTACAGTGGGGCAATGACCTCCTTTTTTTCTGGATGAAAAGCCGTTACTGATGAGGTATGCCACATAGAAGGGTTTTCTGACTGTTGTGGCAATGTCGTTATTGAAGGTGAGACCACTGTCCATCTGTGTCCCTAAGTCTCTCATCACACTTTCTGTGTTTAGTGTACTGCCACCTATGTGGTATTTCATGGGTACATGTTTTTTCCCAAAGGGGATATCTATACATTTCTTGGCATTAAGCTTGAGCCCATGGCTCTGGCACCAAGCATCTGTTTCTGTAAGGCCTTTAGTAGAATATCCACATCATTTGGGGATTCAATAATGGCTCCCAGTTTGCAGTCATCTATGGACTTTGTTAGCCAGAGTCCCTTAGTGTTGGCCTGTACTTAAGAGAAGTAGATGCCAAACAAGAGCGGTCCCAGGACTGAACCATGAGGTACTCCACTTGTCACTTGTCTGGAGCTGGATTTGCAGTCGGCTATTTTTACAGTGTGGGTTCTGTCAGTAAGCCAGTTGGCAACACTTCGAGTGACATATGGATTAATGCCCAGCTTAGTAAGTTTATCTATGATTCCAGAGTGGGGGATGGTGTTGAAAGGCTTTAGCGAGGTCCAGATAGGCTGTGTGGACTGCCTTACTTTCGTCCACAGCTCTGGAGACTGATTTGAAGAAGTCAATCAGGTTCAAGAGACAAGATCGGCCCTTCACGAACCCAAACTGTGTGGCGTCCAGGGTTTGAAGGCTGTCAATGTCTTTGTTTATAAGTTCCATGATAATACGTTCCATGACCTTGCAGATCAGGCTTGTCAGACTGATGGGGCATTAGTTCCCAGGATCCAAGGTGGATCCCCCTTTGTACAGTGGGATAACTGCAGCTGTCCGCCACTCAGTGGGCACAAAGCCTGAGGTGAGGCTATGATTATACATGACACTTAGCTGAGGTGCCAGTTCATTTTGTAGTTCATGTAGTACACAGCCTGGGATGTCTGGTCCCATGGATGCTGTATTCTTAGCTTTGGAGAGTGCGTTTTTTTACCTGTGTGGCCATTATTAAAGGAATTTGGCAATCTTTTGGTATTGAGATGGGCCCTTTAGGGGGTGAGAGGGGGGTGAAGTTTGCACTGAATAGATCTGTCAGGATATTGGCAATATCCTTGGGATCAGTATATTTAATGCCATTCTGTTGTAGCTCAGAGCAGATGTGAGTATTGCCATTTAGATTCTTGACATAGCTATAGAATGCCTTGTGAATGTCTTTGGAATCTTTGGCAATTTTATTTTCATAACTAGCTTTGGAGGATTTTATGAGGGATGTCAGCTTCTTACTGAGGCTGTTAAGGGAGTTTTTTGCATCCTGGGATTTTCCTCTTTTCTGCAACAGTTTCTTCCTTTTGTTGTAAAGTTTGTTTATAGCAAGGGACCACCAGATTGGCTTCCTTTTTTGGAGGAGAGCGTCTTGGTTCTTTTGGGGATGGCACAATTCATGCACAAGTGGATGTGTTCATACAGTGCCTTAGTGTAGAATTCAGCAGTCGAACTTTCAGTTCCCATCTGCATGGGTGTCATGAAGTTTGTCACTTCTGACTTGAGTAGCATAAAGTTGGCTTTGGAGAAGTTTTTTTATGGAGGTTTCCTTACTGGGGGGGTGGGGGAGGGATGTGGTTGTCAGTGGTGATTAGCTTATGGTCAGACCTGACCAACGAGGGGGTGACCATAGGTGTGAAGCTTTGATTTCCCATGTTTGTAATGACCAGGTCTAGGATACTGGAGCCCCTTTTGGGACTAAGGATTAGTTGATCCAGGGCGCTGGAATTTATGAATTCCAACAACCATTTGGCAAATGTGTTGAACTAACACATTGTTTGTTCAAATGCTATATGTATGTTTATACATTTTGGTGTACAGCTCTCTTGTTGTTTCACCTATGTAGAAGGCCTTGCACCCTAAACATATCCCTACATATACAAAATAATATGATAAACAACTGTATGCTCTGTTTGTAACTAGAGTAAAGCAATTTTGATAATTTACAGTAAATTTACACCAGTTATTGTGCTCAGAGTCAGACAGACTTATAAGACCATATCTTTGGCATAACCCTACCATTCTCAGGGGCTTCCTCAAATATTTGTTTAAAATTCCTGGACTTTTTAATAATAAATGCTGATTTCTAATTCACTCTATTCAAAAGGTGAGACCCACTGAAAAATATCTAATTATTAGTGATTTCTTTCTTAATTTCATTTTTTTTTTCCTTATCAAAGTTTGCCATTTTCTTTATATTTGGGTATTTGGCTAATGTTACAGTTTTTTTTCTGCATTTGTTTGCTGTATTTTGTCCAATAATTTTAGTCATTATTCAGAAAACATTAAATAAATGAGTTTAAACACTGTCAGTATTGTGGTAAAGTGGCTACCTAAGATAAAGCTGATCTACACTTGCATATTACTTTCCATTCTGAGATACTTAAAAGGCTTGTTTTTTATTAATTGATTTGTCTTATGATTGTTTAACTCTTAAAAAACAGTGATGGTGCTGTCTTGTATATTTTGCTATCTTTCGGCTCCTATTTATTTATGGTCCTGCAGTTGCTGTTTCAAATGTGCTGACTTTCACAGCCATTGTATTTTCGTTGCTGTGTGGATTTTTAGCTTTTCTTCATGAGCATCCAGCAGTCAGTGGGATAAAGGTCCCATTCCACACTGCTGTTTCATCTGTTTCTTGTATCAAAGACTTTGTTTCTGTAAGTCCTAATAAGGCCTACTGTTTTCTTGTGTTCTACAAGCAGACTGATACTTGTTTGATGGCAGTGGTGAAAACAGTGATAGGGAAGATTTTTGAGAGTTACCACAATGATATCCAGGGGCCTCTTTGTGACTTATTAGGGTTGTACCATTGGAGGTCAAGTCTGGTGGACTTTGAACATCAAAAGCAACTAATTTCTTAATGAAACATCAAAAATACAGCTGTTTGTGGATGACATCTTGATTACTTTTGGGGGTAAAAATCCTACCTTGACAGAGTTATTTATTAATATGGACAAGTTTCAGAAAAACACAGGTCTTAGGTTTAATCATAATAAAACACAAATTCTCTTAGTTGGTCAAAAAAATTCAACATTCAAGATAATTTTAAGAAATATTTTCCTCAAACTCAACAAATAACATATCTAAGTATAATTATTTCTAATAAATTAAAAGATACATTAAAATACATTTCAACAAAAGTATTCAAATAATAGAATCTCTAACAAGCTCATGGTTAAAAATAAGATTCTCAATGGAAGAAAAGTTGTCACTTATAAAGATGGTTTTACTTCCTAAAATCTTGTATACAATACAGTCTATATCTATACCCCCTACCCATAAAGTAATTACAAAGTTTAATTCTCTTATTAATAAGTTCCTCTGGCATCCAATTAAAACTAGAACTGCGCTATCTATCCAAATGTTCAAATGGGATAATGGTGGTATTGCTTTGCCTGATCTAGAATTGTATGCCATTTCATCCATAATTAAAACTATTACTCTTCTTATAGGCAGTAAATATTCAGCTAAATGGAAAGATTATATTCTTTGTTTATCTCAAAATCCTAATAATACTATTGAAATTAATAAGTTAAACTTAATAAATAATACTTTTATTTGGAGATTGAAAGATTTTTTTTCATATCATTACATTCAGTTATTTAGATCTAACTACATCATTTTAATTTTGAAATCTTTCAAAAACTTTATTCTTAGACACAAATTATATGAATACTGGATAATTCTTATTTTCCCTATAGCCTATACTCGTAATTTCATCTTCACTACAGATTATCATAAAATGTATTTATTTAAACAAAAGCATTTACTAGTTTGGTATCAAATGATGAACAATAACGAGTTAAAATCACTTAACATTCGTATTGAAGAGAATAATTTTGATCCATCCTCTTGGCTTGACTTACAAGAAGCTAGGAAATATATCAAAGATAATCTCAGTCTTATTCCTTCTACAACAAAAACAATACTCCCCAGGCTAATACAGTATTTAATGGTTCTCATTCAACAGAATGACTCTAATAAAATTAGTCTCTCTCACATATACAAATCAATAAAATCAGACTTGGGTATTCATTCAGAAAATTATTGGAAATCTTTTATTACCATTAATAATTCTTATCCTTCAGATAATGATAAATTATGTATACTCCAATCAGCTCATAAAACTACAACCTCACATAAATGGAGAATTTTTACTTGGAGATTTTTTAACAGATCATTTCTTACTCTGTTTAAAGTCAACAAGATATCTAAAGAAAATGTTTTATGCTGGAGATGTAAGAATGATATTAATGCAGATTGGGCACACATATTTTATGACTGTCATCTTTTAAAGAAATTTTGGGATGACATCAACAACTTCCTACAAGCAATCTTTACAGATAATTTTTCAATCAATAAATCACTTATTTTGTTTAATACTCCAGTCCCAAATTGTGTAAATTCAAAAAAATATTCAATTCTGTGGTCTGTTCTATCCATTGCCAGGAAAGAAATCACTAAAAACTGGAAATTGTCTAAAATCCCTTCTTTTCAAAACTTTAAAGGTCTTCTCATGGAAGTCTTTAAATTTGAAATGATGACAGTTAGAGCTAGATCATCAAGGAACACAACTTACAATTATTGGAAAAGTATAAATGATTTACTGGTAAACCAGTAAAATGAATCTAGTTTCAATTATTATTTTTGAAATTTAATAGCAAACTTCATCCATAGGTAGTGAACACTATTGTAAATAGTTATGTTTATTCTTGTTTTTGTATCAATACTTTCTATTTTTACTTATTGTATCATAAAATCTTTTCAATTATTTTATAACAGTTGTATGTTTTAGTTTTGACTTTAATAAATTTTTATCAAGAAAAAAAGCTACTAATTTCTGAATTAAGGATTGCAAATATCCAAAAATAAGATTGTTACTCTTAACTGATGTGGTTTGGCTCAGTGGAATTGGAATGTAAACTTTTTCTGTCATTAATTTTTATACCATTAAGCCCAGATTCTCAGTTATGTATGTATGCACATGAATATATAATATTTATATGGATCATAGTGCTTTAAAAGTAGTTAAGGTATTTCACTAGTTTGCTAGTAGACATGTATTCAGAAAATTATGCAAGATTATAGTTTTTTGTTCAGTTAAATGCTACAGTTTAATATTAACATTTTTGTTTAATTCTGTTGATTTATCTACAAGTCTCATTAAGAGTAACAATATTTGAAATATAGAACCAAGGCAAGTGGACAAATAAGAAGGGTACCAAACTACATAGATTGCTTGTTTAATCCACAAGAAAATAAAACAAGATTAACACTCCACAATTGTTAAAATGCATTTTCATCCAAAATATCACCCAGACTTCATCAGATACATTACAAATGAGTTAAACCCCTTGTATATAACACTCTTCTTGATTAGGTAACATGTTAATTATCAATTCAAGTTGTATCAGATTAAAAACAGAAAAACAAAGAAAACATTGCTTCTATACCAGCCCAAAACAAGTAATTTCTTCATATAGTTCCATGCTATAATATACATTTTAAAAAAAAGCAATTTAAAAAACTTTTCCAGTACCTATATTTCCTTTTCCAGTGCACATCCACTCTTTCAGAAGAGGGGTATTATTAAAGAACTGTTTGTCTGTGTAAGTTGTATGACCTCAGTGGAAGAGGATTTTTGCAAAGAGTGCATCATTTTGGAAAAAATGTTTATTGAGAGAGGTTACCCAAGGGATATGATTTTGCAGAAAAGGGAAGAGGTTACTCAAGGGAAGATTGACAAATACTCTCCAATATTAGGTAAAGGATTTTTTACACTAATCAACAAATTAGAACAAGAAATTTAGTAGGTCAAGGATACAACAGGGCCTTTGTCACCAGTTTTAGTGGGGATGCTTATTTTATTAAAAATATCCTGGAGAAGGAATGGAAGAAATTTTCCAAATTTACTGATTTGGAAAATTTGAAAGGTAAGCCACTTAAACTGTTTTTTAGAAAAGGACAGAATATCAAAAACTTGTTGGAACAGGCCAATAATGTGAAGGTTTATTTTCTCAGAAAAAAAGTGGTACATATAGGCATGGAGCATGTCTCCAGTACACTCATATTGCTCATAGGGAAGACATACTTATTAGAGCAAGACAAAAGCACTTGGTGGGCAGGATGTATTCTAATTGTAACTCACAGGGTTTTGTTTACCTGGTAATATGTAATTACTGTGATGCTTTCTACATAGAAAAAAACTGAGAGACAGTTAAAACAGAATTTATGAACATTTAAATGACATCAGGACTAAAAACACAAAAATGCTCTTTTCAAGCATACCTTGGAATGTACAAAAGCGTGTTTCAAGTTTTTTGTTATTGAAGTGGTTCCCAGGGACATGAGGGGGGGGTCCCTGAGAAACTAAACTATAATACAGGGAAACCTACTGGCAGATTGTGGTAGAGGCCAACAGGTACCCTGGATTATATGATAATATTTCCTTGCTACCACTACTCAAGTTAAGGTCTGCTAAACTTTAAAGAAATAGTTTTGTATTTATTGTTCTTAAACTATTCAGTATGCACTGTTTTATTCTTAATAGTGTTTATACCATTTATATTCTCGATTTTTCCTTTAAGAAAAAGTTTTTTAAATTGCTTTTTTTAAAAATCTATTTTATAGCATGGAAATGTATGAAGAAATTATTTGTTTTGGTCTGGTATACAGGCAATTTTTTCTTTGTTTTTCTGTTTTTAATCTGATACACTTTTAATTGGTAATTAACATGTTAATTGATCAAGAAGAGTGTTATATACAAGGGGTTTAACTCATTTGTAATGTATCTGATGAAGTCTAGGTGATATTTTGGGTGAAATCGCATTTTAACAATTGTGGAGCGTTAATTTTATTTTATTTTCTTGTGGATTAAACTAGCGATCTATGTAGTTTGGTGCCCTTCTTATTTGTCCATTTGCCTTGGTTCTTTGCTTTTATTCCTGGAGATTCTCCGTTATATATTTGGTTACAGTTTTTATATGGAAGTACTTGAAGGGCAGAATTCACCTATGACCCACATGGAAGCGAATTGAGGGTCTGAGGTTGGTGAAATTTGTAAAATTGTCAGTCAGCAGACACAACTAGTAGATTTGCTCACTCCATTTGGGAAGGGGCTTACAGCACTGCTTTCTACTGGTTTGATTCCTTGTAATCAGGAAGCGATGGCTCGTTTGGGCTGTCAGCAAAGTTTGCCTGCATCATCTAATCCAGGTACAGGGTGGTGAAGCATTATTGAACACCAATTCATCCCGAGTCAACGGAGAAGCATAGTATGCAATGCCTGCTGTCCTTCAGTTACAACAAGATTCAGTTCCTGCACTGGAGAGTGAAAGTGGCTGTTCCAGCCCTACTCAGGTACATGAAGAGTTGAATGTTTGGTTACAGAATAAACCTGTATTTCAGAAGTGTCCCATGAATACATCAAACAGAGGAACAACGGACACTTACAGCAATAGTTTAAGCAAGTAACATGATGCTTTACTCATAAGATATTTTGGATGAAAATGCATTTTAACAATTGTGGAGTGTTAATTTTGTTTTATATTCTTGTGGATTAAACGAGCAATCTAAGTACTTTGGTGCCCTTCTTATTTGTCCATTTCCCTTGATTCTTTGTTTTTATTCCTGGACATTCTCTGTGATATATTTGATTACAGTATTTGAAATATATTTACTGAGATGTTATTACATTATACTAATCTTCTTTTCTTCATTTTCCGTTTACACTTACATACTTTGCTCTTTCTACATGCTTAGCAAATAAGCTCTGCCATAAAACTAAAGTTGAAACTGAACCATTCAGAAAACATTTGGCTTATTGCTTTTTCTTAA
>NC_056743.1:659975220-660042720 GCF_019279795.1 Protopterus annectens | reverse complement strand
CTAATTTGCAATCATCTGGAAATTTAGCCAGCCAAAGACCACTGACATTGGCCTTGACTTCTGAGAAGTAAATGCCAAAAAGGAGCCATCCAAGGACTGATCCCTGAGGGACTCCACTTGTGACTGGCCTCTTTGTAGAGGTGGACTCCCCAGTTCTAACTTCCTGGGTCCTGTCTGTGAGCCATTTGGCTATCCACTGGGTGACATATGGGTTTGTACCTAACCTCTTCAGTTTATCAACAATGCCCGAGTGGGGTACTATGTTAAATGCCTTGGCCAGGTCAAGGTAGGCAGTGTGAATGATTTTGCCCTCATCTATTGTTTTGGTGACCTTCTCAAAGAAGTCCACCAGGTTGAGTAGGCATGATCAGCCCTTGACGAAACCAAACTGGGTTGGTTCCATTGTCTGGAGGTTACTATATCTCTGTTGATCATTTCCATGATAATTCTTTCCATGGCTTTACAAGGCTTGGCTTTAGTTTAATAATCTAAAAACTATAGCTTTAATATTTGCTTTTTATCCTTCAGATACTCTTAAATCCAGACTTGGTGCTGCTTGGGAATAATCTATAATACATTAATTAAGAATCAATGTACCTATTTGTAGAAAGAATACTATTTAATTTTATGGCATCCACTAGCCTGCACTAATGGCATAGAGGACTAAAACCCTGATTATGGCCCAGGCGACCAAGTTTGAATAGTGGTTTAGGAACTTGACAGTGCAGTCAGGGAGGATGATCATGCCCGTCCTTGGGGGGAGGTGCTCTTGCTTGGGGCACACTTGCATGCTTGAGTTTCACTGGTAGAGTTTGGTTAAACAGCTGCATGATACTGCATGAGGGTGAGTAGTGCATCCTGTTGATGTCAGTCCCTTGTGGAAGTAAGGACTGGTTCAGTATTGACATCTTTTGCATGACCCACCCACTGGGTGTTATTCGGTGTGTGCAGTGTGGTGGGAGTATTAGATAAAAACACTTTTTCAACAGCAGTATGATGGATACCATGGACACATTGGTATCCTCAGCAGCACAGTGCTCCAGCCAATCAACACACATATACATGTAACAGTGCTCCAGCCAATGTCATTATCAGCTGCAGTTGCTACCCTACTCCAAATAGCATGGCAATGTAAACCACATCGTGGCAATGTCGGTCAAATGTTATGAACCAGACAGCACTATGACTGCTGACTAACAAAGAGTATTCATTTTGTTGGATCAAATATTCACTAGGAATGTATATTATTCTCACAGAATTCATTTTATTAGAATACGTATACATATGGATTCCCCTTCAAAATGTCCTGGCCCAGTTCATTCAGTTTGAAAATGTTGAGATGAAAACGTCATTTGTGTAGAAGCACAAACCCCTGGAACATTGCATTTCCTCTTCAGGTAAGTAACCACTTGGCCACCATGGTGAACTTTGCCCTTTCTCCACTGTAGTGTGATGTCGGATTTGCTATATTTTTAAAGGGGGGGTGTGGGGCAAAGCCCCCCAATTCAATGGATGCAATTTGCTACTGTTTGTATTTTTTTCGTTGATGGCCAAGTGATTACTTTCCCAGTGAGAAAATACAATGTTCAGGGAGTTTGTGCTTCTGCACTTATAATATTTTGGTTACGACATTTTCAGACTCAACGAATTGGGATGCGACATTTTGAAGGTAAACCATATATGTGTCAATAACAGATAATATTCACCTGTATCACACGAGGAGTTCTATGTTTTTCGGTGGAGAGGAGATGTAACTTAGGCAGTCTGTCAAGACAAAAGGCCACTGTCAATATTATCCTTGGACCCATGCTCATCTCCATCTTTATAAATGACATTTGACCTCCAGAACCTCAGCTTCGAATGTATCCCTTTTTATATCCTCATGACTGAGTCTGTGAATTCCCATAAAAATTTAAAAATAAGATTGTAAGTAGATTTCTCTACACTATCGACGTGGTTGTGCAACAACATACTCGTATTAAATTCAAAGAAAGCCAATTTGATCATCCTTGCTACCCCCAAAACACTTGCTATCTGCCATCCACTACTTCTTAAAGATACTAATGGAAACTGAAGTCCAAATATCGCTCTGCAAAAATATGTAGCATTAATCCTGATCCTTCACTCAACTTGTCTCTTCACACAGATGACATTTCCACAAAGGTGCTGACTCAACTTGAACTCTGCTACAGTATCTCACACTTAATGTTTTCTACTGCTCTCACTGTCACAGTGAAAAAACATACTAATTTCAAAACTAGAATATGGATTACCTTTACTCTGC
The DNA here is from genome assembly GCF_019279795.1 of Protopterus annectens. Lineage (NCBI taxonomy): Eukaryota > Metazoa > Chordata > Ceratodontiformes > Protopteridae > Protopterus > Protopterus annectens. The sequence goes on along the minus strand of NC_056743.1, from coordinate 660,040,436 downwards.
CATCACTGAGCATGCCTAAAAGGGTAAGCAGGGCAGCTCACTTACTCACTAAACAAAATGAAAAATAAATAAAATAAAATAATCTGAAAAACGCATATGATGCTGCTTAAAACTGAAAATAAACTATTCCACTAGTCTTTTGGACTGGAGCTGGGCGATGGGAAGTAAAGCTGGGGTATGAATGACAAGAATATTCCGGGTATACTTCTGTGCCATGCCAACACTTCATATCACCCATAATACCATCAATGTGCACAGTACTATGTGTGGTAATGGCAAGTCCTAAGGAAAATATTTAGTAAGGCAGAAAGTGCTGGTGGGAGGCTCTCTGTGCAGTGTATGTTTCTTATTTGGGATAGCACTGTCCCTCTTTCTGAAATGAGATTAGGATATTTTTTTTTTCACCTTAATGTCACATCAGTCGCAGATCATACCTGCACACAACATGCACTTAAGGGACTGGTCATGATATTTAAGATTGTGCTGGTACATACAAGCCACAACAACTTTACATCCGTCTAGGGCTAGTGAATCATGGTCAATTCATTGAATAGCCATTGCCATATACAGAGCTTACTAGGTGAGTAAGGAAGAGGATTGAACTTCCATACCTCACATGCACACAAAACACATACACACGTTCTAACAATTTAAAGTCAGCGATCTTCCAACCACATGCTTATTGTGCTGTTGATCAGAAATTTTAATAAGAAACATACAGTTCACATACCTACATGTAATCTATCAGTCTATTTGTTCCCCTTCCTATTTAGAGCTAGCTAAATATATATTAAATATGACATACTTAAAACAACATTCCTGCTAAATTCTGAGATCATAGCTATTAAATTCTGAAAATGTATCTCTCAGAATTCTGATGAAGACATCACAGATAAGGGATAACCTTATTCTCAGCTACCCATAACACAGCTTCCATTTCCTCTGTGACTAATCAACATGCAGTTCAGTAAGGAAGTAATCTGTAGAACCCAACTCTTTGGAAATTTAACTTGGTGAAATAAATAAATAAATGCAACTGGTCCAACATTGTACACCCACACAGCCCCTCCACCCTCTAAACGTAGGCATGTAACAACTCCGATGGCTCACACAAGCATAAAACAGAGATAAATCTCACAAAAGAAAAGACCTTACCACCAGTGCACACTTAGGAACCATACATTAATTGTCATCCTATGTAAAATATTGATGGAGGATTTAAACAGCACTGAGTTGGACTCTATTTGATACAACCTCATCAACTATTTTGCACTTGGTGAGTTGTAGCAAGGGTGTATCTTATTCTCCTTAATGGCAATTTCTTTCATGGAATTTGTTATTTGTAGCAGGGATGTTCCTCATGTTCAGGTTAATTGTCAGGCATGTTCTGATATAGTAAAATATTCTTTGTTTCATATTTTTCGGTGCACCTCAGAAGACATTTTTGGGGTAGAAAACAAAACTGTTTTCAAATCTTGTAGTCAGGTAATATGGTTGGTTGTAGCTAAGCAAATGTTACTTTTTTATGCCTTTATTCTCACTTGTATTAAAATAATCAGATCCCTTTGCTTTGGTTCTTACTGGCAGTAAAAATAAATGTTTCAGCTGGACATGAAAGGCTGTTTGTGTCCCAACAAGACCTATGTTGATCAAATAATTAATGGTGAGATTTTCACTTTGCTAATATGACATAAGTACCAAGTAACAATAAGAATATTAACTAACTGGCTCAGTTTAGTATAAGTTTCACAAATCAACTGACAAACACAGGTAACTGCAAATGCTTTTATATTGGATGTTGTGACGCCCGTGCACTGGACAAGCAATCAAGGAGCCTCAATCCTCACCACTAACCCCAGTGAGGAGCATCCATATTGGGAAAGGATAATAAATGCACACGCAGTAAAGTACAATTTCCCTTAAGAGCACACTAAGATCACAATCAGTCTAGGGCTGGTTTCTCCCTTTCTCTCCAGGTCCCCAATAAGATTCCCTACTGGCACAGCTATAGGGTCCAGATCTTAGCCTAGTGGGCAAGCTAAAACCTCCAGCACCCTCTCTGTCCAACCAGTGCTTTGTGTCCCTGCCCAAGTAACTGACACACACACACTTTGAGATAAGAGTTATATACAACCACACAGACACTCCTGGGGAAGTCTGGCACAGGTTCTCCCGCTGTGCCCCTTTTACCCAGACTATACAGTAGAAATCACTGCCACCACCCAGCTCATATTTGTCAGATATTCAAACATCCTTATTAAAGGGTGTCCAATTATTACTGTGCAATATTATTATCCAAATGCTAAATGTGACTGAACAGCAATGCCTATTTGGAGTGACTTGGTATAGTACCACTATGTACATGCAATGCACTCTTAGAGCTTAAATTATCTCTTCACAAAACAGCCACAGCTGAAAGGTTTAAAATATTTAATAATTAATAAAAGAAACACAAGACAATACTTCTTACTACACAGTGCTAGTCAATAGTTCAGAGAGCACAAAAAATACTTGAAATAATACTGTAGAAAAGTTCTGACATCACAGAAAAACACTTAGACTAATCTTCTTATTTCCTAGCTATATCTAAGAGAAACACTAAAGTCTAAGATCCTACTTGCATATAGATACAGACAGTATGGTGAGTTGGATGTTCTCAAGATGAATGCTCTAATGCTCTCATTCTTTCTATCCTTAAATTGATAACACAGTACCACTGATTCATTTCAGATTACATCATTTCTTTCTGGTTCCCAGGCTACCAGACTCTCAAAGTTTAATAGCCCCTTTGATCTTGCAGCTGGCCAGGAACCAGAGCAATAAAAGAAATTATACATGCAAATTCTAGCCATTAACTCTGGCCTTAAAACAATAGGCAGAATTCCCTCATCCAGACATATCGGCTCTGAGTTCTGACTTGTCAGCTTTGTTGTAGCAAAGTGCACTGTTGTTACATTTTTGCAGTTCCACATTTAACACCATTTTTTCCATTTAAAAGAACAAGCCTGTGGCTTATATTAATATTTGAAAATGACAGATTTATCTACAAAATTATATCTGGCTAGGCTGGCAGCCTTCACCTATCCTCACAGATGTCTAAAATGTTTGCATACTCTGAACCCACTTTATATCCAAGCCATTCATTCCTTATTACCAGGGTGTGTGTAAGCTGTCATTCAAGAAGGTTTTTCTTGTTTTAGTTTCCTGCAACCCTATTTGTATGCACCTAGTGAGGCATAAGAGATGGCAGTGGACTTAGGTGGCAGTGGAGGCCATCCCCTCACTTCCATAAGTGTGTCCCCTTCAGTCATCCCTGCCCACCCCTTAGGCACAAGTTGTTGGGCTTCCCTGTTTCCACCAGGGCATTATTACTACTCAGTGTGTCCTCTACTGAGGGTAGGCCCTGGAGATGTGAGCAAATTATGTTCTCTTCTTTCTTTCCCTGCCCTACTCTTCCAGTACCAGTGCTGGTAATCAAACCAGTCTCCTGGGCCATAGTCTGGAATCTGAATCAGCCCCACAAAGCCAGGATACAGAATGATTCATCTAAGTAATACTCATTTTAACTTTTTATATTTCTCATCTACTTGCTACTTCTGACATTCCTTCCTCTGTTATTGCCTGCTACAGTACTCTTTGCTTCATTGTGGAATGTTCACAAGTGCAAGGCTAATCAATCTCTAACATCTACTTGAATTTCTAGTTCTAAAACTATGAATTGCACTTTTTGAATTCTTGCAAACAATTATTTAAAACAGTAGCTGAAATTAATGAGTTATAATGACACCTATAGATTTAAAAATTTTAATGTAACTATGCCCACAGGATGTTTATATAATGCCTGTGCAATTTCACTGAATAATAACTACCCCTTCTTTGCATATGTAAATGAGTACATATCTGTATGCTTACTTCTTGCTGTTGGCCTGGGTCATTGCTTAAAAGGCTCTTTAGCCGGGTCTTTTACCAAATTAGCATACAGTAAACTAAAATATGAAGCTGTTTACAGTGTTTTTACCAGGTCAAAAATGTAACACAGGCAGGAAAATTTGATTTATCTGTGCTGGTTGATAATGAAATAAGCATTAGCAATATTTTTAAATGTATTTCACTTACAATCAAGATTGACACTGTTTGTAATACACATTTAAATAAAGATTAGAAATCAGTCCTGTCATGGTAAAAATGCTTTTTCTGTTAGAATCGAAATGGGATTAAAGATTGTTATAAGATCTGGGGGGGGGGGGTCTATATCATAAGAGTGAATTGCACAAATTGCGAACGCTCATAATATCAAATGTACCCAACCTCAAAGTGCTTTTTCTGAGATCGCAGTACAGTGAAGAATATGATATTTGCCCTTTCCTCACTGTAGTGCGATCTCAGAGTTGGAATATATATATTTAGTGGGGGTATGGGGGTGCAGCCCCCCACAATAGGAAGATCGAGGTCTGGTATGTAGATATTATGAGCGTTCGCAATTTGTGCAATTCGCTCATATGATATAGACACAATTTGGGGCTATTAGATCTTTGATAGTAACACTGATTCTATAGATTATGTGACTATGACAATAAAGATAAGCCTGGAACAGATACAACTATTGCAGTGGAAAGACCACCAACGTCATGTGTAGATGACCTAGATTAATTCTTACATTTTTTACATGGAACACAGGCAGGAAAAATTATATTAGCTGGGGAGTTAAATTTACCACACATAAACACTAATTCTGCAAAATAAGTAAGGAAATTATTTACAACATATGTACAGGAACAACACTTGTTACAAATTATATACAAACTGCCAGGATACATAACATACTAGAAAATGTATGTGTTCTTAATAAGGTGATTGTTACTTTATGTCCAGTTTTACTGCATTTAATGTGCAGTGATTATGAGGTTTTACTGTATAAACTACTACTAGATAATTCTATCAAAATTAAATCAGTGCACAGAATATTAATAACAGACTATGGAAGCAGAAGAGTTACCATGTAAAACTAACTGGAGTTATAAATATTTCTGAAAATTAACATAAGGAATGCAGCAAGTTTTGAAATGAAGAGTAAACACAAAAGAAAATTTTAAAACAATGTTTACTATCAGGATTTAGGCACACAAGGCCATCAGTGAAAAATTCTAGACAAAAAACTCAATTGAGAAGAGATAAAAAAAACTATAAGAAAAGAATATTAGTTTGAACAATAATTTTGAAAAAAAATAAATAAATAAACTAGACAGAGAAATTAAAAATAGTATGAGACCAGATCAGGAAAAAAAAAATAAAGAACATTTCCATGAATATATTGAGCCGAACTGGAAACCATTCTATAGACGTATAAGTTATAGCAGGAGAAAAGGCATACAAACATATTGACCGATTAGTTAAACACATTTATAAAACTATAGGCTGCGTAAAAATATTTATAAAGTCTAGAAGGTCAGAAAGGATGAAATTATTCTTTAAAAGGTATGAGTTCCAAACTAAAAGATGCAATAGTAAAATAGACATCTATTTTATTTACTTTTGTTTTATTTAGAAATAAGAAAACTAGCATTAGTAGGTTGGAATGAGTACATCATAAATATATCAAAGTCATCCATGAATGGAAAGCTTAAGTTTTTATGAAATACTAGAATACCTGAACTTGTACAGTGCATCATAGAGGTGTTTAAGAGGAAGCCTTAGTCGGGTATAATAGGATATATATAGACAACTACTTTTTGCAATTGCTCAGAGTAACAAAGAGTAGTGCGTACGTACTAATTGTTTCTCTGTGAAAGAAGCTCTTACCTGGAACAGACAACCAAATTATATGAAATCAAGCACTACTTTAGACATTTTAAAAAAACAACTTAGACACATATTATGGAAATGAATGTTTTGGTAGGTTAAAACAGCATTATTGCCTATGCCTGAAATATTTGTATGTTTGTATGCATGTATATGCTGTCTATATTCTGTGTTCAGTATGTAAACTTTTATTAAGATTTTAACAAGTATCATACATATGAACGGTTTAAAAGAATTTTAATAGGTTTGATGAAGGGAAAAGAGTGTAGTTTGATTGTTGAAGACAATCCAAAGGTGTACATAAATGCCGATGTACTAATCTGAGGGTATTCACCATTGTATGTGTTTTATCATGTCCTTTATGTTGCATATTCACACACACATACACACACACGTGTGCACGTGTATGCGCATGTATGCACTTGGTTAATGCCTGTGAAAACAAAATATAACATTTAGTATATTGCTGACATGCCATTTTGGCAGAAGGAAACAAAATTGTAAGTCAAATAATATGAAAACTATATAAAAAAAATCACAGGTACGAAATTACTTATTATTCACCATATCCAAATATAAAGACTGACTAATACTTTAAAGTGATATTTTTACATATTTTTAATATAAAAATGGTATAATGCAAGTAACTATAAAGGGGAAAGAGATACCATAATGTTGTAACCAAAAGGTTATTCCATACAAGGAGATTTTCAAAATGAACAGTATTTCACTTCCAAGATCTGTCATGTTTTATTTGCATATACTTTTATAGTGGTTTTAGTAAGAGATATATATCATTCATTGTTACTGTGTGTAGGAGGAGGTGTCAAAAAGTCATCTACCAATGATTCAGACATGTAAGGAAAACAGTCTGAATCATACGGTATTTTATTTCACATCATTGGCAATGCTGGTGCTCAGCACCAATGAAATCACGACCAAAAGCTGGTACAACATTCAGAATGCAACAGTGATTTCTAGAGATGTGGCCAGGACATTTACAATTGTACACAAATGTCCAGGATGTATCACCCCTACTGCAAATGCTGCCTCCATAACAACTACTGCAGATATTGCATATTTATAGAAAGCAGCACACATTTTTCACACTCGAAAGGAGAATGCCTGAAATGACAGACTGAAGCAGATGCTCCATTTAGTTAATCAGGCATTCTAAGAAAGAAACCGTTTAACAAAATGTATAACATAATAAAATAAAACTATATGAATACATTACAGCATTTAAAGTAAATTATCACACAATCTTGCCATCTTATTTCATATTATAATTAAAATAATCAAAATAAAAATTTATATTGTAGTGCACGTGCCCTGTGGCTGACTACATTCCTGGAGTACAATGCAAAGATTCAGACAAGGTATCATGACTCCATATATCGAGGCTCCTTCTCTGACCATTACAATGTTGTTTCTTTGTGACTTGAAGTGCACATTGCTGGAACATGCCACTGCAGTCACCAACATGGCCTCCCAAATGAACATTTATTTTCTTTTTCATCAGAAAGTGTGTTTACCAATGTTTTTGTTTCTGTATGCACCATCAGTTCTACACCTATGTATGTATAAATTATATCACATCATTTAAAGTGAAAAATATATAGATTTTGAACATTGCAAGATGACTAACCTTGCAACCATGGCTATTCAAGACTGCTAGTCCGCTGCCAGCCTCTGTTCCACTATCTGCCTCAATCATAAATGGATCTGAACTTAGATTTAGTCAGCTATTGACAGCAGTCTTCTGAGTACAAGAAAGTAATGAGACACAAATGGGAAATGTATGTAGAAATACAGAATGAAGCATATTAATTAACTTTTGTTTTCAAAACTGATTGCTACAATTCTTATTAGCAGTTCATTCTCAGATGGTCTTTATTACCCAGGTATGTCACTCATTACTCATTATTTCCTTAAAATGTCTATTACTCCTACTTAAAATAAATAGTACAATCTGATATGCAAGGAAAATAACATTTAAATGAAGGAGACATATGCCCCCAATCTTGTCCCTGATGTAGCAGAATGTCTTTGCATTTAGTTGATATATTAACTTCATATTAGGCTATGCTTTTGGAGGATTAACATAAGCCTGTGTTGCCAAACCTTGACTTTGCATCTACATCAGCTTTTAACTGTGTACTTTCAATGGGACATGCATGATAACTGTCCATGTTGGTAATTATCTATTTACTTTTCACTCATAAGTTGTGCTGTGCCAGTGTGCCCTTATATCATGGAATATACCTATAGCTACCACAGAAGGGCCAAGCCAGTTATACTGTAGGGCTAACAGTTTTACGTGCATTGATAATTGACTATCATGGTACAATGACAAGAATGGCCATTATATGGTTATATCTCTGACTCATGCATAAATGGGTAAGCACACAATACATGCTTCACGTACCTTAGGTGCTAGTACCCTGAAAGGCATTTCAGAATATCATTCAAAGGCATAAAAAGGCACATAGACAAGAAACATTATTAACGTTATCAAGTTATATTATTGAGTGGATAGAATTTAGTTTGAATAATTATTTTTCTTTTAATAATCAGATTTTTCATCAACTACAAGACATAGATATGGGGGCACCTTTTGCCCCCACTTATGCAAATATTTTTATGGCCTATTTTGAAAAGAGATATATCTATCACCATGAATTTTACAAAAAAATTGTCGTAAAGTATTATAGATATATAGATGATTTGATTTTTATATGCCAATATGGCATTAATGAAGTTGAGAGTTTTATCAATGACCTACAGTGCAATGAATTTAATTTATCCTTTGATGGCTTGCAATTTGGACAGATAGTTGACTTTTTAGATGTACATTTGATAGGTAGTAGCACTGGTCAAATTTCTACTTCAGTGTTTAGAAAATTTCAGGATGGGGGGACAATTTCTACATGGTTCTAGTTTTCATCCGAGACATTTAATTAATTCCCTACCTTATGGGAATTACTACGTTTATGTAGAATTTGCAATAACACAACTGATTTATTTAAAGCTATTACATCGACTATTCAGATGTTTTTGAATAGGGGATATTCTTTATTCACTATTCAGGACGCTTTGGATAAAATTAGTGCAAATTATCCAGTAAGTGCTAAAAAATTTAAAGATAAAAAATGTATGCATTATAAAAAGGAGATTTGTTCTCAAAATAAGTTTTATATAGTTATGTTATATAATATTTTGAGTGAACAGATGCAAGAACAAATTAAATATTGTTGGAAATTTTTATTGAGGGATGGGAAGCTAAATAAGTTATTAAATGGATTTCTTGTCTTTTCTTATAAGAGAGGTGTCAGTATAGCGGACAAACTTATTAAATCATATTTTATTGCCCCCATAGAATGTTTAGTAGATAATCCATTACCTAAGGGTATTTTTCCTTGTGGGAAGTGTAATATTTGTGATTTACTTGTTCAAACATTTTATAAATTGGGGAATAAGAATTTTACTGTGTTCGCTAGTTTTTCATGTACTACTTCTGGTGTTATTTATGCTTTACGCTGTCCATGTAATTTAATATACATTGGTGAGACTAAAAGAATGTTTAAACATTGACTACAAGAACATGTCAGAGACATAAAGAAATGTAGAGTGGAAAGTTCTATTGCAATGCATTTTATGCAGTATCACAAAAGTGATTATAGGTTGTTGCAAGCTACTATTTTAGATAAAGTTTTTGTTAAATTAGGTGATGATGAAATGTTAAAGAATAAATTACTTTTTAAGGAATCTCTATTTATTTTAAAGTATAACACTTTGTCTCCTCATGGCCTTAACTGTGAAATTAATTGGAAATACTTGATTTAATTAGTTGATTGCTGCTATAATTATTTGATTAAGGTGGGGTATTTAAGGGCAATGTTTTGTCATTTGTACTGTATACTTCTTGAACACTGGTTCAGTCGAGGCGCTAAAGGAGAATAAATATATTTTTTTAATCCTGTTTCCTGTCTGTTCGTGGTATTCTATCTTTGTATTCTGCTACTTGGTGGTTTTGTATAAAAAGGCACATAGTCTGCACTTGTACTGTTTTCTGAAAATATGCTGCTACATTTCTGGCCAACAATTACTGCATACTAAAGCAAACAGTTTAACTTTGGGAATATTTCTAAGACCAAAGAAAACGGCCTTATTATATATCCTCCACATGCCTACACACATGCACAAGAACACACACATGCACGCAGGCACATGCACACACGCACTCACACAGAGGCACACACGCATGCACACACACACACACACACACACACACACACACACACACACACACACACACATGCATGCACACACTTACACAGAGAGACACACACAGATATAGATACAGTTATATAGAATCTGCACTTGCTTAATCACCCTATTGCCTGGCAACCATCTGGTCAGTCAGTGCTGTTATGCCCATTTATTCTTAAAGGCTAGAGCTCTGTTCATGAGATTCCCAAGTGAGTGTGAGCCACTTATGAAGAGGCCATCATTCATGCAGTTATCAGGGCTGTTTATATCTCTAGTACACTAACCTTCCCAATGACTGATATAAGGTCACACTTCTGAAGGATCTTGAATATATAAGTTTCTAAATGAGTGTGTACTTCTACATGTATGCCATGATGGCAAGTGCAAATGTATGGCTTTGGTAGATAATCACACTTCAGTGCCCCTTGTCATGATATCCTGTACCCTTCCCTTATCATGATATGCTATACCCTTCCTTCATCATGATATGCTGTACCCTTTCTCATCATGATATGCTGCTCCCTTTCCTCATTGTGATATGCTGCACCCTTCCCTCATCACGATATGCTGTACCCTTCCCTCATCACGATATGCTGCACCCTTCCCTCATCATGATATGCTGTACCCTTCCCTCATCACGATATGCTGTACCCTTCCCTCATCATGATATGCTGTACCCTTCCCTCATCACGATATGCTGTACCCTCCCCTCATCACGATATGCTGTACCCTTCCCTCATGACAATATGCTGTACCCTTCCCTCATCGTGATATGCTGTACCCTCCTCTCATTGTAATATGCTGTAATCTTCCTTCATCACGATATGCTGCACCCTTTCCTCATCGCGATATGCTGTACCTTTCCCGCATTGTGATATGCTGTACCCTTCCCTGCAGTAGGTACGAGTGTTATAGTAAATTGCACCATCTCTCTTCCCACATAATATGGGTGAACCAGCAATCATTCTCATTCTTCTTAGTGACTCATCTAATTATACAAGACACTAAACATGCCCACACTGCCTTACTCACAGTCATGTCTTTGTCATTCCTAACCACAGAGCCTTTAATATTGCAATGTGTTGTAAAATCGCCTCTCTCTCTAAGCTTATGTATGATTTCTAAGGAAATCAAAAATACATTTCTAGCTGGATTTCAAACACTGCTGCTGTCTGTATTAATGAGGGCTGGCAGATAGTGGCTATTTTGTGACATTTTTGATAAGTATGGTAAACTGCTAAATGTATTCACTTAATTTATAAAACTGAATTGGTCTTTATGTGTTTAACAGAGATAAATATATATTTTTAGAAATTATTATATGATAGCATCTGATGACCTAGGATTCTGTCACTGTACCATCACACCTTAATGATTTTTTATTTAATTATTGGTGATTATGTAGCTATTGAACAAAAATCTAACTTTATGACATTTTATTGAATAACCGCAGTACAGGTATATATTACATGAGAATGTAAGGTCATACATGCTGTCAGCAATCTAAGACCAACATTTTGGAGGAAATGATTATCAAATCAAAAGAAGGTTTACAACTTTCTGCTCCTGTAATAATTCTAGAGTAAATTTTTAAAATGTGTAGTTGAGAAATAAAAAAAATCCTTCCTCTGAATACAACACAGTCTTAATTAATTAATTAATTAATTTAGTTGATTTATAACATTGAAAATTGAATGTCTAAATCCTAAAACTATACCATTTGAGTAATGTGACTCTCCCCACACTTGGTAACCTACAGGTTGTTGAGAGGTGGTGTGTGTCTCACTTTTTCAGCTACAAAAGACACAGTCTTGTTTGACCCCCTATTTGGATAATCCAGTGGCTCTACAAACACCTACACTAAGGATCTAACTCTATACCAACAAATAAACCAGACTCTCACTGGAGGGATGGGTTCCTAACTCCACAATAGGTCAAACCACTCTGCCTTCATTTATTTCACTATGTCTTCATTTAAGGCTAGTCTTGATGACTGGATGGATAGACACAGATTTATACGAGACTGGTCAGGGGCAGCCCTTTTTAATTTGAGAGGCAAACATGATTAAGTGGTTAAAAAGGGTGGCAACAACCTTTTAAATTTGTCTGCTTAAAGGTGTATATGGCTAGGCATCTTATGGTTCCTGCGATCACTTGCCTGGTATTTTCTTATGCTCCAATGTTAAGTCGTTAAGTGATTTGATCATTAATGGATATTTCCAGCCAGACCCCAGATCACAAGGAAGACGGTTTACAAGGCTTGTGGATGTGTACAGCATTTAATCAGTAATCATGTTTTTAGGTACTAGTAGAAAATGAGAAAACTTGAAGAAAATCCATGCAAATGCATAAAAACATGAACATTCACATCAAAAGTCAGTGAAATCATTTACGGTACTTAAAAACATTATTTTAATGAAACCTAGTTTACATTTCAAGCTTGTATAAGCATTGCCTTTTCATGAAACAAAATTGAAACATTAAACATCTTAAGTTGATTTTAAGTGGTAATAAACATCACTTTTTATCAAATACCTGCAATATGTCTGAAAAAGCTCTCCACTTCCCATCTTTACCTGAGTCTTATGATAAAGAGTTATAGTTTGTTTTATGTTTCCTTGTATCCGTTTCCTAATACTTCATTTATGGATTACAGCCATTGAATGTCTGCAGTAGAACAGAATGTAATAATTTGACTTACTTTATTGACCTCACTGTTTCCCAGCATTCCTTGTTATTACGTTGTTGCCTGGAAAGCTGACAGTTTTCTTGGGATATACCTTACATAATACACTACTTTCTTTCTGTGCTCATATAGTTCACTCATATTTTGCATGATAAAATTAATTTTTTTTCATTGTTATGTTTCATCACTGTAAGCACTGAGATGCATTTTGATGATGCTTTTCTCTAACCTTTGGTGTGTTCAGGTTTCTTTGTCAGTGTTTCAAGCTATAGTCTCCAAAAATCACCAACATGGAAGGCAAAGCCATGCACAGAATCGAAAATGAAAACTAGCAATTAACCGAATAGTGACACAAACCAGCTGGAATGCCAAATAAGCAGTGTGTCTGAGTTAAATAAAGTTTTAGGTTTTCTAAGGTCTACAATTCATTTGGCATTCCTGCAGTTTGATGGGAAGTGCAGTTAATGTCTAGTTTCAATTTTTAGTTTTATTCACGATATGGAATGAATGGGAAACATCATTCACACATGTAGGAGCTGTATTGTTTTACCTGTCAGGGCTTTCATTTCCTGCTGCTGCTTCCTCTTTGACTTACATTAAGCAATCTGCATGATTTCTGGGTTGCTACTTGAACTTTTGCTAGTACCACAATGCAGAACTGTATTGTGACATTTTATTTTAAAACCCAAACCTCCCTGATAATGGTCAGCTTACACCATATGTTCTGGAAAGCCATCTGTACTTTGTATGTGCTACAGACTGAGGATATCATACTCAGAAGTGCATATTATAAGCATACCTTCACCTGGCCACAGTTTGTCAATTTCCCACTCAGGCATAGTACAAAAGTTAAATAAACTGGGCATAAACTCATATGTCACAAAATGGATTGCCAACTGGCTCCCATATAGGATGCAGGAAATCAAAATAGGGAAAGTTACCGCCACAAAGAGACCAGCCACCATTGGAGTCCCCCAGGTTTCTGTACCAGGACCTCTCCTGTCTGGTATCTTCTTTCCTGAAGTAAATGCAAATACCTAAGGGCTTAGGCTGACTAAATTTGGAGATGATTACAAGCTAGGAGCAGTTATTGAATCCCCAAGTGACTTGGTAATACTGCATGAAGTTTTGTCCCAGTTAAATAAGTGGTGCCAAAATCATGGACTGTGAGTAAATGCCAAAAAATTCATAATTGTATCCTTTGTGAAGTCATCTATCCCAGGGAATTACCACATTAACAATACGCCCCTGAGAGTGTTGACCCAGTTGTTCAGGATTTGTGAACTTATGTGAACCATGATGTAACTTTTGACTAACATGAGCCCACTGTTATAAGAAAGGCCTATATTGTACAACTTATAAACAAAGGGATTGTGTCTAGATTTAGGGATGTCATTGATCCACTTTGGTCAGCTCTCATTAGCCCAGTCATTGAATATAATGACCCCTTTGGCATGTATCTGTTCAGACACATGCACCAACTGGAACTCCCACACATATACTTTAAAAAAAGAATAAAAGTCCTAAATGACATCTTACATGGACTGACACAAAGCCCAGTCACAATACTAGGTATCCTACAGACTGCTAAGTAGTGACCTGTGTTTAGCATTCAAGGCATCCTTTGACCCAATACTGATGGATTTACTGCACATCATCAAGTCAAATTGCATCAGAAATACTCAGTTTAGGGTTCTAAACTTCTTCTGTAGTAGCAACAAAATGGTTTGGAGGGACAGGTATCTCTGTCAGGGGATGCCACAACTGTAAAAAAGTTCTTCCATGTCCATATTCAAGCTGCAGTTGGATATATAGATAGGAAACAGAAACTTTACCCCAGACAGCCCCCTGAACAACTAATGGTCAGAGGCAGCTCCTAAATGCTTTAGCCCATGCATGTGCCCTCTCAGATTATCTGTGCAATGATCCCAGTTATTCCTATTAAGGGTAATATATAATTATCGACCATGAGATGGGTAAGGCCAGTCTTTGACCAAATGGGATAAATTAACTCAAACACAAAAAGGGAAACTGGCTAGGCTTAGAGTGGCTCACAAGGCAGCTAGCTTAGTACTAACCTATGAACTTATACTTCAAAGTCTGAATTTTTACATGATATAAAGACATTTCTAATGAAGCACGTATTTGCATAGTGGTAGAGCTGTGATTTTTGTTTATTTATTTATTGGTTGGTGAAATCACTCTGTATGAATGTGCGTGCATACATTTTAACCATATGATATGTAACAGGAATGCATCTCTGCTTGTGACGTCAATTCAGCTGCTGTAATTATGACTATCTGTTCTTTGCTATGATATCTTAAATACTAACATAATAAAGTATTAAAGCTTGGGTTGCTTACTTGGAGTAGTGTGCCCACACTTGTCATTGTCTATATTTTGTGTGCGAGTTGTTGCGTTCTGTATAGAACTGTTCCTGTTATCTTTTGATTGCTTTTTATTGAAACCATATTATTTACTGTTAGCCACCTGATAAACTGCTTTGCCATTTTCTTTTCTTTCTTTCTTTCTGTCTCAAACAGATAAGATATGAATCTGAAAACGTATTTAAATATTCCCCTTGTATTTCTTTTGTTATATTTATTGTTTGTTTCTCAATTAGTAATTGCTGTTACTATTTTTGCAATACAGTAGGAATCCTATATTGTTTTTAAGGGCACTTTACTTTTGTTAATTTATAGCATCACTCTCTCAGTACCTTGTTCCACACTCATATGCAAATCTGCACAAACACACACACACACACACACACACACACACGCTTAGTAAGCTATTGCATTTCTCTTTTCAGATCAGAACCGCTCATTATTTTACAGCCATTCAGCTTCCATATCTGTATTGTCCTGACTTATTCACCAACATTTAACTAACATTCCCTGCTGCTCAGAAGTATATTTGAAGTCCTACTACCGTAACACTGGACTTTGCCTTAGCGACTTTGCTCAGCAGTACAGTGTTTATTAACCATCAGGGATGCCTTGCAGTGTCCATTGTCACACTATTCACATCATCGTCCAGGTGTCTTTTTGTGCTTACCACATCATTACCAGCCACTGATGACTGCTGAAAGAAATTTACCTCTATAGTAGGCCAGGCCTGATGGCTGTAAGTCTGCAACATTTTCATCTTCATAAGCCACTTATATAACTTATTATTGGCATTAGGAAGGTTCTCTTATCCTTGGAAGGCCAGAGCAGTCACTTCTGTTTCAAAGTATGTGTATGGAAACATTGCTGTCAACTGTAGACACATTGAACCTTTGTTGGTTTTGGTCAAAATCATAGAGAAAATGTTGTCATACTAAAACACAGAATAGCTGCTAACTTACTGTCTAGTGGCTGACATCTTTTACACACACTGTGTGTGACCAGTGTTTCATTAACTATTCAGTAAACTATAATGTGTGTCATGTGACCTGGGCTGACCATTCAGATACGGTTGCAGAAGAAAGCTTATCAGGGTGCTGAGATACTAGCTGGTTTTGCTTTGGTTTTTCTCTACTGTTGCTGATGATTCTGGGCCCAGGTAGAAGGCCTGATAGATATGTAATGCAATGCATACAATTCAAAAGTAACTAAGAATTGCATAAACTAGCCATTCATGTACTTACTCTGTCATTAATCTTCTTTTTTCTGGTTTGTTATAAATAATTATGTATCATTTATTTAGTACATGATTATTTTACTCCAAAACATCTAAAACTTTGGGAGTTCAATAATCAAAAGAGAAACAACTCAGGCTGAAAAATAATTTTTTTCAAGGATGAAAATTACTTTTAGGTTTTCACAACACTGAACCCCTTCTATAATATATATATATATATATATATATATATATATATATATATATATATATATATATATATATATATATTTATTTATATATGATTATATGCATTTAATTGCACATGTAATAAGTTGATCCATGCTCTTTGAGTAATATGCTTTTCAGATGTGTGCTCCATATTAGGGAATGTGTATTTAAAAAGGTGTATGCCTTATCTGAATGGGGACCATGACATATAAATATTGGTGGTTGCTGTGTTGTAATTTCACACTGACGACACCAGGGGGTGAAACCGATCACCGGTCTGTATTGGAACCGAATGGCTGCTACAGAAGCTGCTTGAATGTTTGTTCTACTGGAATAAAAGTTTTCTATACACTTATCTAAGTGTTTTGGTCCCTTCTTCTTCTGGATTTACTATGAGGTTCGATATACAGATAGGTGCTGGATTCTAAATATATATATATATATATATATATATATATATATAGAGAGAGAGAGAGAGAGAGAGAGAGAAGATATACTGGAAAATTTATATATATATATATATATATATATATATATATATATATATATATATTCATCCACAAATCCTTTTTCCCATTTTTGCATATGGGGTTGTGGTGTCACTTCAACAGTGATAATCATCTAGGATGAAGGTTTACACTGGCAGGTGACTAGCCCTGCCACTGTAGTTCTTTCATGACACACACACACACACACACACACACACACACACACACACACACACACACACACACACACACACACACACACACACACACACACACACACACGCACACACACACACACACACACACACACGCTCTCTGCAGGCCTTCATAGATAGAAAATGGAGACAATGAAAACAAAGTGAAACATTCATCTTGTTACTCTTCTCTGGGTCTAGCTACCACTACAGGCTAGCAGTCTTCTAGTGACAGCATTCTAAGCCTTAATCAGCTTGTTGCCAACCAGGAAGTTTTTCTTGTTTCTTCATATCTGAACGGATAACCCACAAAATAACCTTGTTTTCTCCAGTGCTGTCAATTTGATTCTCGTCATGAAAACAATATATTTTTAAACTGAATTGTATGGATATATACATAAAAATGGGAAAAAATAATCAATGCAAGAACAACTTGTGGAATAATAGAACTATCCATATCTATAATCAAGAGCTTTCTTCATCTTCTTCTTCTTCTTCTTTCGGCTTTTTCCCAGTTAGGGGTCGCCACAGCGGATCACCTGTCCGCTCATGATTGGCAGTGGAGTTTTACAGTGTCGAGTTGCCAGCCCGGCACCCAACCTTTCACAGAAGGCACACACACACATGCACTCATACCTAGGGCCAATTTAAAGTGTCCAATCCACCTGCAGCATGTCTTTGGGATGTGGGAGGAAACTGGAGCATGCGGAGGAAACCCACGCGACCACAGGGAGTACATGCAGACTCCGCTCAAGAGCTTTCTAGTTTCTCATTTTTTATTACCTTTTTATTAATCTCTTCCAACATATTCTTAGCTGTAATAATAGAATCCTTTTTTAATACTTCATCTTATAATGCCCCCATATAGATGGGTATTGCCAGTGAAATGATATCCAAAGGTGGACAAATAAAATAAATAAATAAGGCTAACTTTTCTTTAGTAACATGACAGTGTTATCCTTGAATTTGTGAATCCCTTATTTTGTTTGCAAATGGCTCAAAATATAAAACAAACAGCAAAGGGTTAAAAGAACACTCCTCCTTGGTTCCTCTGTTCAAACACAGCTTCTCAGAGAGGATTCCTCCCACCTTAATTTTTGCCTCTGATCCTTCATATATCCCCTTAATTAACCCTTTTATTCTTTCTGATGAAATGTAAATGCTTCTACCGTTCTTCTTATAAGATCCTAGCTGACTAGACTGAATACTTTCTCTACATCACAATTCACCAATAACAGTGTCATTCTCTAACATTCATCTTTTCTCTGGATCATCACTGTTCATTTAATGTTGTGAAATGTTTGCCTCCCCTGCACAAAACCGTAATGATCCATATATCTCAGTGCTGGAAACACCTTTGCTATTCTCTTAGCTAGTATAGAAATAAGCACTTTATAATCATGGTTTAAAACTGAAACTGGTTTATATGAAGTTGGGTTTCAAGGGTCTTTGCCCACTTTAGGTACTACTACCAGCATAGCTTTCTTCCATGATGCTAATACTTCCCCACCTTTTAAAACACTGTTAAACAAAACCTTCCAAATCCTTATCACTATCTTCCCTCCCAACTTCCAAAGTTCCACAGGAATACCACCTGTTGCTGGAAACCTCCATGTTGATTGATTGTACTTCACTGTTTTTATTTCGTCTCTTTCTATCTTAGCTATTAATTATTGAGCCTCATCTTCCTCTAACCTTGGCATAATGAAGTCTTCTGTAAATATTTTCTTTTGTGTTTTTTATTGGTTTCCATGATCCATTGCTACATAGATATTTTCATAAATTTTTTGGGATATCTGTAATATGTCTGTAAGATCTCTGCTTTTTTCTCTTGTTATTGTCTCCCTGAGTTTAGTCACTACACTTTCTACTTTCTGTTGCCAATGTTGTTCTAAAGTTTTTTTGTGCTCTGAAGACATTTTGGGTTCCTATCATAAAATCGAGTGGTGGTGCTGCGGTATCATTGTCGCCTCACAGTAAGACATTGTCCTGTTCGATTCTCAGCTAAAGCGTCTTCTGTGTGGAGACATGCGTGAATGGGTGTACTTTCGTTGAAGGTTGTGCGTCAGAGCTGGCAACTTGGCACATAAAAATCTACTGCCAATCATTAGCAGACCAGAGTGCCGCTGTGGCGACCCCTAACCAGGAAAAGCCGAAAGACACAACAACAACATCATGAAATCGAAGAGGATGAAGATCGAATGGCTTTAACATTGGAAATGCCGTTCATCTATGTGTTTTTTGTGAAATTGCAATACAGTGAAGATCGGAAAATTTGCCCTTTCCTCACTGTAGTGCAATTTTGGAGTTGGTATATATAATTAGCGGGGGTTTTGTGGGGCATAGCCCCCCCCACTAAAGCAACTTTGAGGTACAGCATTTTTGAATTTTAAGCTGTTCGATTGCCGGTCTTTTTAATTTCATAATATAGATCCAATATTTAAAAAGAAATAGTTTACAGCTGCCTCTCTAAACTCATGCATGTTATCAAAATACTCTCTAAATCACTCTTTAACACTCGGCAGTTGCTCCTTTTCATGTTCTGCTATATTCCCTTTATACTATAGTACTTTAACATTTGTCAACCATTCTTAAATTGATATTGCCTCTTTCTCTTTTATTTATACTCTATTTTTAAATTCCATTTTCATTTTATCCTACTCATAAGCTATCCCTTTAGAAGAAAGTTGCATCTTCCCCACTAACGTTTCAGTCATTTCTACTACCTATTTTTTTAGATTTTTCTCTTTTTGCAAGTAGGAGAGTGCCATTATTTCAGTATTAATTCATTGTTGTGCATCTTTATCGTAGGTTTTAATGGTACATGATGTGAAATAGTTATTGGAGATGTGTCAAAGCCATCAATTAAATGTACATGCTCTTATGAAATATAATTTCTATCCAGCCTAGTCCAGTTATTTAACTTAGAGAATAACATGTAAATTCTGTGTTGAGTTCCTACTACTGAATTCACATCATCCATTCCAAATATTCTTATGTATTTCTTCTTAAATCTACTCTCTTACATAAAATGTACCCTAATAAAACTGATTATTTCTCCCAAAATTGCCTTAAGTTCTGTAGCAGTATTTTTTTGTAGAATATAAATGCATCCCTTGTGTATCTTCATCACTTGTTAGGTTTGTCTATAACGCAGTCACCTTTGAAATAACATTTAATCAGAGATCCCTTCCACCCAAGGTACCTTCACATATTTCTTTAAGAGTAATTGCCTAATCCTATGTGTTACATTGGCAAGCTTTAAATCCCCACCAAACCCAGTCAATTCAACTGAATATGCAGAAATGTTTACCACCATACTACAACAGCACAAAAACAGCTGCATAGATGCAGTTGTTCCCCATAGGAATAAATGCAAGACAAACCAACGTGGTGTAACCATATCAACAAGTTTTATAATAAAAGGAAAAGAATTTTAACAAAAGTAAGAGTTATTCCCAAAAAGTTAGAGCACTGGTCAGTGAAATAAGCAACTCAGGAGTTTAATAAAATCCATCAATGCCAAGTTATAGGCTAAAATAGCTCTCAAGCCAAAGACAATCACGAGGCATTTTTTAGTTATGTTCATAATCTCAAAAGCACATACAGCAATGTGCTGACCTGATTATGAACGATGTTATCTACACTAAGGCCACTAAGGCTGAAGATATAGTGAACCTACTGGCTGATAAAATAGACTCCAACTTTAATCCACTCTCCCCTCTCTCTGTACCTCAAGACATACCTGAGCCTGACTCACCTC
Organism: Protopterus annectens; assembly: GCF_019279795.1. Classification (NCBI taxonomy): domain Eukaryota; kingdom Metazoa; phylum Chordata; order Ceratodontiformes; family Protopteridae; genus Protopterus; species Protopterus annectens. The sequence goes on along the minus strand of NC_056743.1, from coordinate 660,019,400 downwards.
CAGCTGTCACACAAGACCAAGTCCTAAAAGTGCTATCAAAAGTTATAAATACTCCATGGATGGGTCTAGACAATAGCCCTGGATACATCTTAAATAGCATGAAGCATGATTTAGCCACACCCCTAACAACACTGTTCAGTCTCAGCCTCCATACAGGTTTTGTACCAAACAAAAGAAGAACAGCTGCAGTCATTCCGCTGCATAAGGGAGGACCTTCCACAGACCCAAACAACTACAGACCCATAAGTCTGATCAGCCTCATATCAAAGCCATGGAAGGACTTATCATTGAATTAATCAATTAGGACATAGGAAACCTCCAAACACTAGACCTGTCACTGTCTGGATTCATCAAGGGCAAGTCATGCTTACTCAACCTGGTGGATTTTTTTGAAAAGGTCACCAAAGCAATGGATGATGGCTAAATTGTACACACCACATACTTCGACCTGTCCAAAGCTTTTGACACAATTCTCTACTCAGACGTAGTTGAAAAGCTTAATAAACTGGGAATACACTTCTATATAACCTACTGTATTACCAACTGGCTCACAGATTAGATGCAGATAAGCAAAGTACTGGACATTACTTATACAAAGAGACCAGTCACCAGTGGAGTCCATCACAGTTCTATGCTGGAATGTCTCCTGTTTGGCATCTACATTTCTGAAATAAAAGCCAAAACCAAAGATCTTTGGCTGAGTAAGTTTGCAGATGACTGCAAGCCAGGAGTAGACAATGAATCCCCAAATGACTTAGCCATCCTGCAAAAAGGTTTGTCTCAAATAAATAACTGGTGTCAAAATTTTGGTCTAAAACACAATACCAAAAAATGCATTATTGTATCCTTTGGGAAGTTAACTACCCCAGGGAAATACCACACTGACAATATGCCCCCAAGAGCTGACCCAATTGTTCAGGATTTCGTAACTTACATGGATAGTGACCTGACCTTTGACCAACATGTGTCTATTGTTGTAAGGAAGTCCTTCTATTTATTACAGCTTTTAATCAAATGAATTGTGTCTAGGTCTAAGGATGTAATTGTCCCCCTTTACTCAGCCATCATAAGGTCAGTCATTGAACATAATGCTCCCTTTGGCATATATCTGTCCAGACACATGCAACAACTGGAACACCCACAGAGATGCCTTACTAAAAGGATACAAGGCCTAAACAACATGTCCTTCATAGACCGACTCAAAGCCCTGTCACTGTAGTCAGTATCTGAGAGATGCTAAGAAGTTACCTGTGTCTGGCATAAAAGGCATCATTTGACCCATCACTGATGGATTTACTGCATATCAGCTAGTCAAATGGCATCACAAATACTCAGTCTAATGATTCAGGATGATCAGCAGAATGGTTCAGAGGGAAAGGTATACCTCACAGAAGATACCACTGCAATGGAACAGACTCCCTCTCCACATAAAAAAAAATGTTTATCTCTGTCCATTTTCAAGATCAATTTAGATCTATGAAAGGGAAACAGAAAATTTACCCCAAGACTGCCCTCTGTACTACTAATGGACAAATGCAGCTCCTGAATGCTTCATCCCATGCATGGGTCACCTTAACTCGTCTTTGGTGTGATCCCAGTTATTCTTATTAGGGACAGTATATAATTATCATTCATGGGTTCGGTAAGGTCAGTCTATAACAAAATGGTATAGGTTATTTCAAGACAAAAAATGAAATTGACTAGGCTTAAAATGGCCCACAATGGCAGCTATCCTTTAGTTACCTATGAGCCACTGAGCCTATGATCACACCAGACATAACTCTTACATTGTTATATTTTATGTCAAAATTGCACTGGGTAGTAAGAGGTGAGGCTAAGTATTTACTGTTGTGCAGATCTGTCTATGTTCTAGGTGAGAAATATCTTTTATTTTTGCCATGCTATACGGGCCTTGAATGCCATCGGTAGGTCACTCTAAGTGATGAGATGTGCATTTTCAAATTATTCTAGAATCTCTTTTGGTTATCGTTTGCAGTACTGAATCTGGTAACCATGGATTCAGCTTGTAAACAGAAGCAACATGTGTTCACTTAGTGACAAACAATGACAGCAAACACATGCTTGCCATTCCATCATTCAGCTGCACTGACTTATCTAAGACACTCCTCAGTTTAAACACACTTAAAATAGTATAAAATAATAAACAGTAATTCTTCGTGTTTCCTGTAACTTCTGACAAAGGATAAGGAAACACGTTAGATTACTTGTACAGTGCGAGAAAACTAAATTTACATTCAACCTTTTTTTATGTATGAGTGTGGGATGGAGGCGGGGAACTAAAGAGTCACTACATGCTGCCCATTATAACCCCTCATACTGTACTAATCCAGGAAAGAGGAAAAAGTATTTTATACATTGATATGAGATGAAAGGGAAAGTATTCCTGCAGCTGTAAAGCAAACTATGGTACAGACTACTGAATCATAAAAGTGCTTTTGAAATTATTTTATTATACAAGTACAGATTGCAAAATGATACATAAATAAAAATAAAAAAGACATAGTGCTGAGGCTAGAGTGTCCAGCAAACTTGAAGTAAAGTGATTTGTTGCCAAAGTATCCTTGCAGTAAATGAATTAGAGATAACGTCCTTCTCTGTCAGTTTCATTGCTTACTTTCAGAGATTGCTGCTTTGATCCTTAACTATTTTAATATGATTTTTTAGTTTATAAGATGTGTGATTTTGGTTTATCTTTTGCAAGAATGAATACTCAGATTATTGTTTTACAATGAGAGTTGCTGTGTGTGTGTGTGTGTGTGTGTGTGTGTGTGTGTGTGTGTGTGTGTGTGTGTGTGTGTGTGTGTGTGTGTGTGTGTGTGTGTCAATGTGCATGTACGTGTGTTGAAGAAATCCCCAAAAATTGCATGATTGTTATAAAATATATCTTGTCTGGAGATAGAGTGCACTAAGATTTGAACCTTTGGAGCATTTTTGTAATACTGTTATTGTTGCAACAATGACTGTTATTAGCTGGAATAAAGACACAGGAATTGTTGTAGGTTTTGTTTTAAATGTGAAATAATAGTACTAAACAATGCATTACATGAAAATGATTCATTGTAGAACAAAACTATATAACGATGTTAAATCTGTTATGTACCAGTGACATACACTACAGTACTGACATGATTAATCTTGTCACCGGAATTGGACCAGTAGCAAGCTAATAAGTAATATATTTCAAAAATCGGTACTTTTCCGTTAAACCCCTACCACTTTGCGGTGCTGTGATTCACATATCACTCACATACACGTTGACAGAAGAAAAGGATGTGAATTAATATACATTTTATGAAGTAAACAAAGTCTATAACTATAATTATCGCCATTGTAACTACATTTTCTCCAAAAGAGATTGAGGAACAGAGCTACATTTTGAGTCTGATTACTTCTGAATTTGTCCTTGATTCGCTGACAGCTATGATACACCTAATTAAAATTTAGAGTTTTTCTTACATGGCGTTTTATAAATACGGTTTGTGATGAGGTTTAACTTGTTACAGCAACAAGCTGTCGAAGGGCGCTAATGTGATAACTTTCTATGCAGTACGCAAACACAGTATTGCAGTCCCGTTTTCTCTGTTATCGCCTACTGTTTATGTGCATAGTTCACTATCCAGCTATAGCGTCTGACAAACAAGCGTGTTTAGAAAGTAGTAATTCTGCATCTAATAACTTCCTGAAACAACGTCTTATGTGCTTTGACTGTAATTGCTATCACATATATAAAGAGTGAATTAGTTACAACTCACCAAGTGACGTAAAAACAACTGCAGAAACCCAGTGAAACAGCTGGCATAACTGTACACACCATTATCAGCACAACAACTGTATATAATTTGGAGTAAGAGTAAGTTATAAGCATTATATGCACTAAGATAGTTTTGCTGATTTCGAGAAACAACCATGAACGTCACTTTTGTATTACTTGTGTGGGTTCCTATCCTTTCTCTCAGGTCTCCTAAGTTATCTATTCACAGTGTTGAGCTGAGTCTTCTTATTCTATAAGCAGAGAGTTTAGAAAACACTTATTTACACTCTCAGACATAAATCTTGTAAATATCGGCAAAACAAAGCACCATGAAGTGGTAGGGGTTTAACATAAAAGTACCAAAAAATCAATGCTAACACTAATAAATATCAGCCTGGGACAGGAATATGATAAAAAGGAACTCTAATATGAGGAGTGTATAAATCTTTGGAGATAGATGAAATGTCAGTAATAAAACATGAATAAATGTAAAGAAAACTTAGCAAGGAATATTTGAGAAGAATGAAGATAATATTAAAAATTGCATTCCTGCTCTATCTTACAGCTTTGCTGGATTATGACATTAGTTTATTGCAGCTTCCTGTCTTGCTTTTCAAAAAGACAGTTACCAGATTCAAGAAGAGAAGTGTCTCAGTATACAAGGATGACTTATGACAGCTGGTGAAAGAGGTGACTGACTTGGAGCTGTATGTAGAAAATCTCCATACTAGGATGCACTTTCAAAGAAATGAGCTGTTTGGGAGACATCCCATCCTGTTTCTGCAAATCTTCTTCTTTCATAGGAGAAAGACAGCCCCAGTTTCAAACCCAAAACTCTTACAAGCAGTAGTTTTCATGAAAAGTATAATTAATTCCTGACAGACACAGCAACTTTCTATGTACATAGTTAACTTGCTGTTAGTTTAGCAATAATCCACAACTTTGTGTGAGTATATCAGGATTTGCCCAAGGTTGGTGTAGTTTGATCATGAGGGTTTAGCAACCGTGGTTAATGAGATAAGTACGAAGTTGTTCATAGTCATCTCTAGCTCAGGGGTTATACTTGTTCATTATAATTTACCCACCACAGCCAAAACAAAGACATGGTAGGTCACGGTGATGAGCTGTTGTTGTACAATAAAGTTTTTCACAAATGCTTGTGGGCAAGATTTAATACCGTCTTCACAAATTTGCATATCAGTGCATCTCATCTTTTTTTTAACTTACCGGGTACTTGCAAGTCAGAGATGACAGTCAACAAAGATATAATGCTACTATATCTACATGGACTACGCAGTAGCCTTCACTGTATCCAACTTATGCGAATGAGACAGAAAATTATTGCAATGAAAATAATTCAGAACCTGCTTCTCCTTCATATATGAATGATGGCATGGGGCATATGTTCATGTTGGTAAATGTTGACATAAGTCATTGAATCCACCAGAACATGTATTATAACATTTTGAAAGGAGATTGGATTTCTCATTATTAAACATGTGTGAAATATTCACCAGGTCTTATAACAAACACAGCACCATTAGTAGTTTGCTTACAATAACCATCAGTCTTTTGAATAAAGAGCAATTCCAACCTGACTCACAACATAATCCATCCATGCATCCCCTACCCCTTTTTTTTATTTTTGCACATGGGGTTGGGGTGTCACTTCAGTGCAATGATATAGAGCCAAGGTTTACACCAGCTGGTGGCTAGCCTTGCCACAGTATTTCTTCCAGACTACACAGTCGCATGCACACACTAGGCCATTTTATAGTGTCCAATCCATCCAATCCATCTACTGCATGTTGTTGAAATATGGGAGGAAACAGGAAGATCTGGAGGAAACCCACACATGCAGACTCTGCACAGAAGGCACCCCAACCTAGGAGCGAACTGGGGAACCTCTTGTTGTGAAGAGGCAACACTATATGCTGTGCCACAATCTTGTGAAGTTATCCTCTTCTTCAACCATTTCAGTTTTGGTTCCAAAACTGTTCTTCATATGTATGTCTTAGGTTGTTAACACATTTGAGCTGTGGAATATCACATCTGCAGCACCACAACAAATATCAGTACATGCCAGAGCAAGTTCTGAAAATTCACATTACAAACATGAGTCACACAAATGTAACTATACTGTGAACAATAAATGCTATTAAAAAGATGCAAACAGCAGAATTACCAGTAGAAACCTTCTCTAGAATAATATCAGAGGATTCGCATTCTTCGCATGAGTATTATATTATAACACAAACATATTCAAATGTACATTTTTGCCCTAAAATTACACATGCAGTGGTTCATATCCTGGAATCTCTAAATTCTGGAAGTATGGTGTCAGACCTTTGTTCAGTAAGACTTGAGCTTTAACATGACATCAAGACCTTCCTGAGGTTTTCATTGTTGATGTATTTATTGAAAGATTAAGCATTATGCTAATTTTTATCATTAACAAGTTAACAGTGAGTATTTTTCAAGATATTCAACTTAACAATACAAATATCAATGTAACATTTCTTCAACATCACCCAAGGCTTCACTTGATATCAGACAATAGTCTGTCAGTCACGAGATTTTGCAGATTACTAACAAACAGCTAACAATATCTCTAGTACAGTGTATGATACATGGACAGTGAGAATGTGTTTTTCTGTCTCCTGCCCTGGCGTTTAACAGACTTGCCCTGCCCTTCTATAAAATGTAACTCTTAAGTTACTAAATATGTATGTAAGTCTAAAAATAAGAACATAAGAAAAACAATGACATTTCAATTGCTGGTAATCCTAGATTAAGAATAGGTTTATCTTTATAAGGTTGAAGTACATATCTGCAATGGCCAGATGTGCGAAAGTATGATTTCAAAAGTTCGTAATAATGAACTATGAATTACCGAACTCACAAATGAGCAAATGCCAGTGTGCATTCACTCATGTGAATTCAACATTCTGCATGGAGATCGCACTGCAGTGGGGATCTGAACATGTACCACATCCCTCACTGTTGTGCGATCTCAGAGTTAGTATATTAAATTAGCAGGGGATGTGGGGAGCACAACCCCTGCATAATGATGTTTGGAGACAGGTGTTCCAAAAACATTCGGCATTCCCAGAATGTCAAATTCATTGTTTAGTACCTTCGATGTTTTCAGGATTTGAAAGGGCAGTTTCTGACCTTTACAGTTGGAGATATGATGAATCACACACATGTTTTGTGACATTGTAAAGGTTGCCTGTTTTTAATTTGTGACTTACTTAGTTAAGAAATTCAGCCCCCAAAATGTTAGAAAATCATAAAGAGCGAGACATGTTTGATGGAAGTAGAAAAGAAGGCGTATATGAGTCAGTTTAGCTTTCCATTAGCTCACAAAAAATGTTCAGCTCTCTTTTTCAGTTTAAACAACACTCCTCAGCAGTCCATCCACTATGCTTCATTGATCAGTACGTCTTTCTCCCTGAAGATGATAAAACCAGAATACTGAAATAATTTTCGCTTTCTCCTCTGAAAGCGGTGACTTAGTCCAGGAAAACTAACAAAATGTATGTAGCATTCAACACTATGGTTGTTAATACTACCTACGGACCTTGGATAATGAGCAGATGTTTGAAAATGCTTTGCCAGTAGGATAACAAATTCCCTTTCCCATCATTTGTGATGGAGAGTAACATTTTTTTTCTACTCAAGTGCACATTGAACACACACATTATACACAGACAAGCAAGATGTTGCTTTTGCTGTGAGTCTTGCTATTTCCCTTTTAGAGGTTCTTGCCTCAACTGCAACATACTTGAATGCATACAGCAATGCTAATAGGCCTCAGAAGGGGCTTTATAGGAAAATGGTATGGCCCCAAACACGACGTGGGGAATGACTGGCATACCTGTTCCAGTGGATACCCAGGTATGTATAGCCCTCAGTATACTTGTCACGGAGACCTTGTAGAGATGGACTTGGGAAACATCTGCAAACAGCAGTGAGATGGGGATTGCAGTAATGTGCTAAATTCTGTAGAACAGAGTTAGTGAACAAATGACATGATGAGTGATGGCACCAACGTATTCAGTGCACCTGTGAACATTGTCTTACCTGCCTAATGACTCCACAGAGACATGCCATGGCATCAAGATAATCATAAGAAAATGAGTGGCTTCCCTATTGAAATATTAGGGCTTATAACACTGAGTCATGGCAAGCTGAGAAAACACCAAAAGGTCTAGAAATGCATACAACTGAAGGCCCACACAACCCCTAAACTAATAATTATCAACTCTGAAATTACCATGCCTTTGAGAAAAGGCAATATTCCAAGAAATAATAATCTCAGACTTAGTATAAGTAAATCCAAACTTTCATGCATTCGTTGTCCACATTACAGGACACACAACATTCTGAGTTTCAATATTACAAATGGCTATTCAACGTTATGTTAACGGAGAGAGAGTAAGCAGAAGATGTCTGCAAAGAGTGCACTGTCAAAGCCCGTTACAGTAAACATACATTTGCATCCGACTTTTGAGCTGGCATGAATCTGAACACTAATCATAATGTTATACTACAAGTTTTGTGGATGGAAGTGAAGCATTTCTGTGGATGACAAGCACTGTTTTGTTTTATGAGTTATATATATGGAGAATACCCTTGTACAATCAGCAGTTTTAATCTCATTTCCATGTGACAGGAGAGGGTGCTTATTAACTGCAGCATTGTTTTCGTTTAATGGTCTTATGGCATAAAAGGGCAACCTTAGATAATAACCACATTAACGTTTAAATATTAAGGGGTCACACCACATATGCAATTCATGTTAATATTATACCAGGTGTAGAGTGTTCTTTAAAGGCGAGGCTAAGCGTTTATTGTTTGTACAAAACTGTGCCAGGTGTAGGGAACATATATTGCTTTTCAGCTTTTGCCATACTGTATAATACTTGTCTCTTGTACCACATAGTAAGGCTTCCACCTTGCTACTGGGGAAAATCACAGCATATGCATGCCATTGGTAGCTCACTCAATGTGCAGATGCAATAGAATGTACAGTGCCATGTTCACATGATTCTAGAATGTCAGACATGAGCATTTGGTTATCATTTATGATACTGATCTGGTAAACATGGATTTAGCTTGTAAATAAAAGCAGCAGATGCAATAGAATGTACAGTGCCATGTTCACATGATTCTAGAATGTCAAACATGAGCTTTTGGTTATCATTTATGATACTGATCTGGTAACCGTGGATTTAGCTTGTAAATAAAAGCAGCACATATTCACTCTGTGACAAGCAGTAACAGCAAACACTTTCTTGACAGCCTGCCATATAGTTACACTAATTCATATAAGATTGAGCTCAATTTAAACAGTTTTAAATCGTGTAAAACAATAAACAGCTATTTCTGTAACTTCTGACAAAAAGACAAGGAAACACATATTATCTGTGCTGGCTGAGAAACCTTGTTAATCATTTAATCTTTTTGTTATATATGACTGAGGTGGGGGCAGGGGGACATCACAGTCACTGCATTTTGCCCTGACCCTCATACTATACTGATCTAGGTAAAAAGAAATGTGATAGGAGATGAATGTGAATCGCTTCCTACAGCTGTTGAATTTAGTAAGCAGTAGTCAAAATGAAAGGATTTAGTGTTATTATTTAATTGTGCTAGAACAGAAGGTATAGTACCGAGCTAAGAGACTGCATCCTTTAAGTATGGAGATTAGTGACCTGAGTACAGATTACAGATAATGTACATCTCTGTAATTTGAAAGGCTGACTTTCAGAGTATGAGCTTTGCTCGTTAACTATTGTTTCACTGCTATAACAAAAGCCATTTTTTGGTGTTACTTCACTAAGTTTTTTCATACCTGAGTGCTTGCTAACAAACTAAAAGCCAGTCAGGTAATATAAACTACAACAGCATATGTCTAACATAGGGTTAAAAGAAGCTTGCTTTGAATATTTTTGTTTTCTTTAAATTCATTACTACCATCTTTCTTCACCATCCTACAAACTAACCTCTTAAATCACTTGTGTATTACAGTGAGCAAAGAAACAGCAACAACATCCTATGCCACTGAAACTTATCATAGTTTCTGGAGAGTATCCCGCAACAGCTGGGCTTACACGTTTCTTTGTGTACCCCTGCTGTCCCCATCTTCAGTCTGTTTTCCAGTCTTCAGAATCCAAGGTACAAGGTGGCTTACTTATTAAGGTAAAACTTTTCAGGCAGTGAAATAGGGTTCAAAAAGGCTCACTATTAAAATGTTTGATATTCCCCTTCTCTTCTGCAATTTTTTTGGTGTGCTTTAAACATTGCTCATCTCCCTTAAGCTTGTTTTTTTGCAGGGGGTCAAAACCCACTGCACCCCAGTAATGTGGGGTGCAATTCCCCTACACCCCCAAACCGATATATCACCTCCAAGATCACCGTACCGTGAAGGAAAGAGAGTGTCCTGAGAGATGGCAGTCTTGGATTTAATATATGTAATTTTTGATTTTTTTTCATTCAGTTTTCATATCATGGGATGAAGTATTTTGAGTCCCAAAATTTGAAATTCTGGCCTTTGTTAAAGGCGTACATGAAATGGATTATGGCAGAACCCTTTCAGCTACTGTCTACGCCAGAGCATGGGTAAATGCAATGCATATGGTCAATGGAAAATGGCAAGAGACAGAAATCTAATCCACTCAGAAATTTTCCTGCCCAGTCCTCCAAGTCAAGCAAACACTCAGTTCTCAGAAAGCAAGTCTGTTATGCATTGCATCAAATCTGGCACAGGAACAAGTCATGTGTATTAAACATACCATACCTGAGAGATGACTGCTGACTCATGTTCACATACTACATTCGTGTTTCATTTTTGTCAAAGAAATAAATATTTATTTATATATTGACCAGAAAAGTCCAGCTGGGCAAAGGTGAGGCCTGGTGAGAAAAGCTCAAAGGTATCATATTTAATGCATTCAATATTTGCAATAACAAATTTTATAACACAGTTGCAGTGAATACATGTCATAACAGTCAGTATAACAACATTTGCATTGATATTCACAGACATTACATTTACAGGATTAGTACTGAGACTTTAGAGATAGAAGAGTGTTGTATAAGAAATATAATAGAGTTAAGCAAGTTTGAGTGCTAACAGGGAAGTAGGGATAGAATAGTAATTTGGTTGTGCTAATTAGAAGTAGGCATAGTAGTTTAAGTGGTAAACAAGGTGAGATATTAGCATGATAACTGATTTAGCACTTTTAAAGGGAGGTATAAGAAAGGTGATGAAGGATGTTAGAGAGCTAAGTCCCAGATGAGATGCAGGGACAAAGACAGGAGGCAAGAAGGAACTCTTTTAGTAATTATTTGAAAAGATAAAAGCATGTAATAGACCTGATTGATATAGGAATTGTATTCCAAGTTCTAGCTACACTGTTAGAATAGAGACTCACCCCGTCAGCCGTTTGTGGTTTATAGACGGTAAACAATTCTTTATTATTTGCAAAAGGGGGTGATTCAGAAGATAGTATTGGAGTATGGGTGTAATTAATTTCTTTCATACATCCTAAAAATGAATTTCACTATCAGGCCTTTTAGGAAGCATAGCCGGGTTTGTTCACTGATGCTACAAGTGACATACATTTCACTCTGTGACACCATGAGGATAGGCCAGTGCATGTATAATACAGTAAATATGAGAAAAGCACAGCAACACAGAAACAGCAAAGTGACATTCTTAACAGCAAAGATGATTGGATTATACAGTGACGTTTTATATAAAAAGTAAGATAAAGTAGGTCCAACTCTGCAGCTTAGAGTGACAAAGTCTTCCTGACTATGACCCAGTTAATCTGTGACTGAGTAGAGGCATGTGAGCTGAAGAAGCCAGGTGTGGGAGAGAAGGAGTGCGTGGTTAATATCTCCTCTGCATCCCAGAAAGAGCAAGCTGGTTTTGCCCATTGAACACTGGCACTTCCTGGAAACGACATGCACAACAAATAGTGCATGTAATGAGCATGTGCACTGGGCTCTGCCAAACTGCGTTCATGGCGTAATCTTCATGAGACATGTTTATTGCTATCCTGTTCTTCTTACAATTAACACTGTTGAATATGTGCATATTCCTGTTGCATTAGATGTTTTTTGCATAAGGTATACAAAAAAGGTTTATTTTGAGTGGCCCATATGGATATGGTAACAATACATCTTCTTAGAAAATAATTTCTGCATGACAAGTGCCTTGTAAGTTAAACAATATGAGACGCAATGATTATGCATATTTGGGGAAATACCAGTGAATCCTGGCCACAGTCTTTTTGGAATAACTGCATTGTGTAGAAACAAATGATCACTCTAATTTCTGGGTCTCATAAGGTTTATCTGCTATGGCTCTGATGTTGTGGGAAAACTACAGTGATCAAGGGTAACACCTGAACTGGACTGTTGTGCACAGTTGCATACTTACCTCACTATTTATGTTTGCTGGCATGCATTCTGTAATGACGTTTCATTCGGTCAATGGCACAGTTATTGAAGTTTGTGTCTGAAATCGTTATTGCCAAGCAATGCATTTTAGAGCAGTCTGCTCAGCTATGAATCAGCTTTATGAATATCACCCCAACTATTAACCTCTATATATCTCAGCTATGCATTTCTATGATCCTTATATGCACTGACTGTATTACAACCTGTACTGTTTATTTACAGGACTCTTTTTTTTCTTTGCATATTGCAGTTTGACTATATTATTGTTTATCCTGTTTTGTGTTGTGTTGTGTGTGCCTTGGCTATGGGGTATGGCTAAAAAAGGTGTCTTTGCACCTGCCAATTAGTTGGTTAACAAATGAATAACTGCGCGCGTGTGTGTGTGTGTGTGTGTGTGTGTGTGTGTGTGTGTGTGTGTGTGTGTGTGTGTATATATATATATATATATATATATATATGTAGATTCACTTCAGAAGCTCGAAATACTGAAATCTCAGATTACAGTATCTCGAGCCCAAGAAGTCAAATCTACAAAACAAGGAAGAGTAAAAACCGCGAAATTCAAAACCTCGAATACCGGAAGTTTTGAATTTCACAATTTTACTATACACACACACACCATTCACCACACAAGCACACATAATCACTTTACTACATGAAAGCAGGGGGGCAAGCCTCCATGCACCCCCCACACCTCCCCTACTTAAATATTCTCACTCGGAGGTCGCACTACATACAAACACACACAAAACACCAACACACAAGCTACTTTCTCTTCGCACACACACATCACAGCTACAAAACACACTGACACACACCACAGCCCCTACCCAAACACCTTAACACACACACACACACACACACACACACACACACACACACAGATATTGATGTATGTAAGAATCTATTTAAATAAATTGAACAGGGCTGGCATTAGCAATTGCAAGTCCCTATATGGACATTTGGCAGGGTCCCCTCAGCTGAACCCTCCCATTTACCAGCCCAGACCTCTTTCTGCTTGCTGGCTTCCTAGACATAAGTCTGTTTCAGATTAGACATCAGTTTTACTTCATTGTTGTACATCATTATCATAGGTTTTAATGGTACATGATATGAAATAGTTATTGGATATGTGCCAAAGCCATCAATGAAATGTACATGCTTTTATGAAATATAATTTCTATCCAGCCCAGCACAGTTTTTGCACCTTAGAGAATAATATGTCAATTCTGTCTTGAGTTCCTAGTACTAAATTCACATCATCCATTCCAAATATTCTTATATATTTCTTCTGAATTCAACTTTCTTACATAAAATGTACCCTCAAAAAAACTGATTACTTCTCCCAAAGTTCTCTTAAGCTCCATAACAGTATTTTTTGTAGACTATAAATGCATCCCAACATAATCCTCTTTTCCTATCAATAATCCCTTACTGCCACAAATCTGTCATTAAAGCCTTTGGTTTTCGTTACTCTAACGCCTCTCACAATCAGAATTATTACTTCCCTTTTTCCATTGTCCCTGATATTCCTCTCAGTGTCCACCCGGAAATCCTCTCTTTGTCAAACTCATATGCTCATTTCATATTATTTGCACATTACATTTATTGATATGATTCATTACTCTTTTTTGTCACTACCTGTAAGAACATTTTAAATTATATGAAAACAGAGAATAGCTATTATGATAGAAAGCTATTGCTTCCACCTGTTATAAATTACAATCGTTTTGCATATATATTTTCACCTTTTAGTTTATATGCACTGACTAATGTTTGGCTGGCTGAACTCTTGTGTAGTTGCTTCTTATCATCTCTATTTGAACCTGCATAATGTTTTTAAAACTTTTTACTTCTATGACATTTCTTATTCAATCTTTTTTTTGCCCACAATACCCTATAGGAAGTTGACAGAAGAGATTCCTTTATTTAGCATGTTAGGAAAAGTCATCTGGAATAATGATAGTCCATTTCAGGGTTCAGTATTTAATGGTAAGACTCAAGCTTTCTACATCTTGGTCGGTAGAGTTGTACCCTTACAGATACTTGTGTCCTAAGCTCTTCATCTTTTTGTGTGATGAGAACATGTACAGCTCCAAAGTGCCATATCTCTACTCTTCATTCATTCTCCTTCTAATCATAAAAAATCTTACCATAGAATCTTAAAAGTTACACGGAAACTGAGCCACAAAGTCATTTCCACCTCCTGTACTCAGTCTCAGGACTTACTTCCCTTCTCACAGAGGGCCAGGACATTAATACCAGGAGAAAATGCATAAATATCCATCAATTTTTGCAACGGCAAACAGTGTGTCACACTGCTTCTGTTGGAGAGGATGACAAATCCATCCCTCCTGCTTGCCTTAATTAATTGTTGGATTAGATTTAGATCTCTGGCTCTGATATTAGCTGGACAGTTTGATTTATGAAGATACATAAGTTCTTGGTGTACTGGGTCCCTTGTAGCACAGTAACAAAGGCACAGATCCCCCCTAAGGAGACTTAATGAAACTGAGTATAAAGATAAAGCCTCAATTCTTTCTTGGTAACTCAGGTTTTTTGAATCTATGATTTTTTCAGTTTTAAACATCTGAGTTCTTTCCATTTGCTTTATAAATTGTAAAGAGTGCATCCCGGATAAAGGGGTTCCCTACTTAATGCTGGGTGTAATCATTGTAGAGTCCAATGACAGGAGAATTTCTTTTGATTAGGAGATGCACTTTTTACTAAGGACTGTGCAAAGTACAAGGATTTCATAACCATTCTTGTAAAATGATGGCCAAAAGTGAGGAGATCTATCCACCAATGTACCTTGGTCATTCACAACCTTTTCATTTTGAACTGTTGTGTTATCCACGTTATAAGTTGGTGCTACAGTGTGCTTATGAAATATTACAATGTTGCATTTTTGGGACAGAGTTTGAGTCTACTTTTAGTATACCAGCTATTAACAAGTGTAATTTCTCTATGTCTTTTGTAGTTTCTAATACCATGACGGGACTGGACACCATTCCTACGTCAAAGTATGATTAAAGTTAAGGTAATTAGCATTGTTTCAATCTTTGGTAACAGCAAGACGTACTCTTTGCAGCACCCGCAGTGTGCCCAGTAATGATGACTTAGGTTCATAGGTTCATAGGTTCATACTAGGCTATCTGCCCGAGGGCATTTACAAGCCTAGCCCATCGTTTTGTGGCTTACGCCACCCCTTTAGTATGGGGAACTATACCCATTATTTTGCTGTGCCTCTGTCGAGCAGTGACACTGAGGTAATCCCTGGGGTATATCTGCGATCTCCCATCCATTGGTCAAGATTTCTCTTGAACAAGGCCAGCGAGGTGCTCTGCCTCACATGTACCGGGATTTTGTTCCACAGCATAGGGAGTCTTTGGGTGATGAATCTATCCCTCCAGCACGTCCTATTAATAGCCGTGTCAAGGTTTAAGTCTCCGCCCTTGTGGCTCTGATGGATCTAGATTTTTGAGGTGAAGCATATTCATCAAATCTGGGTTTGACATGGCCTTGTATGTTAGGCAAAGGTCACCTCTGAGCAAGCGGTGGCGACTGAATAGAGCTGGAGTTCTTTCAGTCGGGCAGCATAGGACAGATTTTGAGACCCTTTATCCTTTTGGTGAGGAACTTTTGTGGCCTCTCCAGCTGCTGCAAGTGTCGGGTCAGATACATTCCGAATGGGGCATTGTACTCAATCATTGGTCTGATGAGTGATGAGTAAAGGGAGACTATGACCTCCCTTGATCTAGATGAGAATCCCTTCATGATAAGGTGGGCAATGTAGAAGGTCTTCCTAACTACTTTAGCTACATGGGTGTCGAATGACAGACTACTATCAACCTGGGTCCCCAGGTCCCTGATAACTTCTTCTGTGCTCAGTGGATTGCCACCTATTTGGTAGCTAGGGGTAACCTTGTTTTTCCCGAAGGGTATGACTATGCATTTTTGGCATTTAACTTTAGGCCGTGGCTCTGGCACCAGTTATCCGTTTCTGTGAGACCCTTCTGAAGGATATCTGTGTCAGATGTGTTTTCTACTATGGCGCCCAGTTTGCAGTCATCTGCAAACTTTGTCAGCCATAACCCTCCTGTGTTTGCTTGTACTCGGAAAAGTAGATGCCAAACAAGAGTGGGCCCAGGACTGAGCCCTGTGGGACACCACTTGTGACAGGCTTTGAGTCTGACATGGCGCCAGCAGCTCTGACCCTGTGGGTTCTGTCACTCAGCCAGTTTGCAACCCATCTTGTGATGTATGGGTTGACATTTAAGCTGATGAGTTTTTCAATGATACCCGAATGGGGTATTGTATCGAAGGCCTTAGCCAGATCGAGGTAGGCTGTATGGACTGCCTTTCCTCATCAATGGCTTTGGTGACTGTTTCAAAAAGTCAACCAAGTTTAAAAGGCATGATCTGCCTTTGACAAAGCCAAACTGGGTTGGATCCAAAGTCTGCAAATTCCCTATGTCTTTATTTATGAGGTCCATTATGATCCTCTCCATGGCTTTGCAGATAAGGCTTGTCAAGCTAATGGGCCGGTAATTTCCAGGGTCGGTGGAGGCACCGCCTTTGTGAAGTGGTACCACAGTTGCAGTGCGCCACTGCCTGGGTACGTATCCAGAGGTAAGACTTTGATTAAACAGCTGTCCTAGCTGTGGGTTTAATTCCTCATTGAGTTCATGGAGCACACAGCCGGGGACACCATCAGGTCCCATGGATGCTGTGTTTTTGCTTTGGAGAGAGCAGTTCTCACTTGGGCGCTGGAGATGTTTGGGGGGCTGCAATCGTTTGGTATAGATATCTCTCCTTTTGGTGGTTGGAGCGGGAGAAGTTTGCACTGAACCTGTCAGCCAGTATGTTGGCAATGTCTGTAGGATCAGTAATCTTCACATCATTTTGAACAAGCTCTGAGCATATCTGGGAGTTTCCTCCCAGGTTTCTAACATAGCTAAAGAAGGCCTTATGATTGTCTTTTGAGTCTTTAGCTATTTTTCTCTCGAAATTTGCTTTGGATGATTTTATGAGAGCTCTTAGTTTTTACTTATAGTGATCAAGGGTGTCTTACCTTTTAAGGATTTTGCTCTATCTTGTAGTAGCTTCCTCCTTTTGTTGTAGAGTTTGTTTATGGTTGGGGTCCACCAGACTGGACGCTTGCCTTTGGTACAAAGAGTCTTTGTTTTGCTTGGGATTGCCTTATCCATGCAGTCCTGCAGGTGCTGGTAGAAGGCATTTGTAAGTGATTCAGCGGCTTGAGTACTGTTTTCCGCCGGCTCGGGGGCCTTAAAGGAGACCACACTAGTCTTTAGAAGTGTGAAGTCGGCTTTTGAGAAGTTCTTTACTGTGGTCTTTTTATTTCAGGTGGGGTGGGATGAGGACCTCCAGCGAGATTAGTTTGTGGTCTGATCTCACCAGTGAGGGGTACACCTCCGGTGTTGAACATTGTGCTCCCATGTTCGTGATGATGAGATCAAGTATGTTATCTCCTCTTGTGGGGATGGTGACTAGTTGTTCCATGGCATTTGAGTTTATGAATTCCAGGAACTTTTGGGCTAGGGTGTTTGGGCTTGAGTAGTGTTCCCAGTCTATATTAGGGTAATTGAAGTCACCTAGTATGATGGTGTTTGGTGATACATTTATCCCTCTAGTGTTTTCAGGAAGGCCATGTGAGGTTCCTGAGTTTGTGAGGGTGGCCTGTAACATGCTACAATTTGCAGAGCAGTCTTGCCTATGGTTAATTGCACCTGGATGGTCTCCGATGCATCGTGCGTTGCCACCAGTCTTGAGGTGTGGGTGTCCTTGATGAATATGGATACCCCCTCCTTTCTTGGTATTGTCCAGATTTTGGGGCGGAACGCATGATATGAGGTAAAACCTGATAGCGCTGGGGTGCTCTCAGGAGCCTTGAACCAGGTTTCTGTCACAGCACAGACATCGATGTTCTCCATACTGAGAAGGGCCTCGAGTGCGTGCATTTTGAGATTTAGACTTCTGGCATTGAGCAGCATTACCCTTAGTTTTTTCCTTTTTGTGTTCTAGGGTGGTAGGTTTAGAATTTGAGCCTTGCCTAAAAAAGGCACTATGGGGTGGCAAGAGCCTTTGCCAATATCCGGAATCCCAGGGTGACAGGTGCAAGCCGTCCCTTGCGAAGCAGCGTGGCTTGTCCAGCATGTCATCCCAGGCAGACAGACACTGGATCCCCTTTGAATGACACCAGTGTTTAAGCCAATTGTTAAAGCTGATCATCTTATCTCTGTATTGTGGCATCATTCTTGGTGAAGGTAGGATACTGCTCAAGGTCAGGGTCATACCTGTCTGGGCTACATAATCAGAGAGCTCCTCAATGTCTCTTTTCATGTAGTCCAAGGAGGTGCGTCTCAGGTCGTTTACACCAGCGTGGACAATGACTGAATCATATTTGTACCTGCTGTTGAGAGACCTGAGTGCTTGCGTTATGTGGCGGATTCTAGCCCGACAGGCAGCTTACTGTGACCTTCTCCTTACTCAGTCTGGTGAGCGGACGTCAGTGTGTCTGACTATGGAGTCACCAATGACTAGTGTGTCTGGCATTGTGTTTGGCCTTAAGGGCTGTGACTGTTTGACACTCTGACTGTGAGGTCTATGTGTTGCAGGTGTTGTGTTCTGAGGTGGTGGTTGTTTGGGTGTCTGCTTTGGTGGCCTCTGCTGTTTTGGTAGATTTTTGATCAGAGCCTCCGAGTATGTCTTTGTGTGTTTATGTGTATGATTTGAGGTTGTAATGGTAATATGTGAGACTGGGTCTATAGTGTGTGTGGTAACCTTCTCCTCCTGACTGGTCTTGCCAGTCCTATGTTGAGAGAGCTCAGCCTCCAGTTTGGCCGTATAGTTGCATCTCTCGCATGTATTTGTGTTTTGTGGGAGGAGGAGAGGGTTGTCTGTGTACATGAGGCAATTGTAACATTGCCTCAATATTCCCAGGTTCACCAGCTGAGCAGGAGAGGACACTAGCAACTGATCCTCGACATGCTAGAAGGAATAGACAAAAAACTTTAAAAAGATTCCGAGGACGTGGGTGACCGAGAAATGGGGGTTGCCTTTTGGGGTACTATCTATGACAAGAGTGCCGTATCAAGGTAATAAGTACTGTAGGAGCAAGTGCTACGTTTAACAGATAGAGAATAGTCTACTTGGAGTCAAGTAGAGATGATCTTTTAAATTATAGGATACGCTGATTAGATCAGTAGTATAGTTCGAGGAAGGTAGTTTTAAGGGAAAATTTGAAGAGTGGACTTTAGGTAGCCCGAATAGTTTAAACCTGCTTAACCGGCGCTGCCCTAGTGTGCAACAGTAGCAACTCCGCGCTAAATCGGGCTAAATCGCGCTAAAGCGTGCTTTATAGCAGGGGGCTGGAAAAGACAGGAAATGACCCAAATTGGCCAACAAACCACAAGTCACTGCCCTAAACCACTCCTCTGAGGACAGATGAAGGAGTTATGGAAATGACCCCTAGTGGCCAATAAAACTACAGTTTCAAGTCAGTAACCACCTCTCCGGGGCAGGAAGCTGCTCAATGTTAGTCACTGCCACTGATAAACACAGAGACCCTCCTTCAGCCCAAGCAAAAATGGCCTCACAGAAACTTTCAAACAGTTCAGGAACAGCAAGCCTGTAACTGAACTTTTTTAACTCTCAGAAAAGTGGGAAAAAAGCAAGATTTTTTTTTTGTTTTTGTTTTTTACAGAGATAGCAGAGGTTCACAAGTAATATCAAGTTATAACAGTGCAGTAAATGACCCTTCGTGACAATTCGTATGGTGATACATGTATTGCTAACATATTAAATACAGTTGTAGATTCTTTTTTATAAGACCTGTTGCTCCCACTAATATTGGAACTGTCTGGGCATCTTTCTTCCACATTGCTCTTGTTTTGCCTGCAAATCCTGATATTTTACGACTTTGTGTGTCTCTTTACCTAGGACACTAGTCACTGCGTGTAGCCATTTCAGTGATCAGTGCTGCTTTAGTCTTCTTTTCATACACCACTATATCTGGTTTTCTAGCATCTGTCTTTTGAACTTTTGGTAATGGATGACCCCATGTGCTGTAGACTTTATTTTCTGTGATGCTTTGTGTCTATTGTTTCAAGTGTTTTTCAGCAACTTCAGTACCATAATGTTTGAACAATCCCCAGTGCAACAGTCTTGCCACATTATTATGCCTTTCAGGATACAGTCTTTCTGCCATTAGTGTGTCACATCCAGCAACAAGGTGTGCAACTGTTTCCATTTCTGTTTTACAAAACCTATATTTGTCTGTTCCTCCCACATCTTCAATGGACTACGTAAAGCAACATCTACATAGCCAACTATCTTGGGCCACCAATATTAACTTTTCATCTCTTGGTTTGAATTCGCCTCTCTTTAACCATTCCTGCATTTGATCCTGATCAACATGAGATTCTTCCAGAAGTTTTCTATACTTGTAACTATATTTATGCATTTTCTACATTTCTTGCCTTTTCAGCTGGTCTTTCACCTTATATTCTTTCTTTTGTTTTTTTGTCACATTCATTTGCTGCCTGATTTTTATCTACTTCTGGTTTGATTTCAATTCATGCTTGACGCCAGTATGCTTCTGCTAGACTAAATATGCTTCTGCTAGACTAAGCAGACAAGTCATCTTAGATTTATTCTCCTCATGTTTCAACACTTTCACTATGTTTGGGTCTTGTGAGGTCAGCAGATATGTGTGCAGTCCCATGATTGCAGATCTATGCATGTATTCAATTTCAAGGAGGCCGATTCCTCCTTCAGAATGGGGAATATATCATTTTGGTGTGCGCTTACTTTTATAAATCATTTGGTGAGCATAAAGCATCCTTCTTGTTTTCCTGTCTGATCTATCCAACATCTTTTAGGGTCATTCAAACACTCCAAAACGGAGAGGACAGGAAGGGCAGATTGGTTTATAGCTTGAATTTTGTTCCTAGATATCAAGCCTGTTTTCAGGATTAATTTAAGCTTTTAAGCTCCTGTTGGAGTGCTTGAATGTCACAGGAGGATTTGACAATGACTCCCAGCTTACAATCATCTGCAGACTTTGTTAACCATAGATCCTCATTTGATAAGAGGAGATCTGAAAGGTAAATACCAAATAGCAGAGGGCACAGCAGATATCACTGAGGAACTGCACTGGGCACTATCATGTTCTCAGAAGATGCATCCCCTACTCTTACTGTGTGAGTCCTGTCTCTAAGCCTTTTGGCTTACACCTAACCACATAAAGGTCAGTTTTGGGGCTTCTTCAGCTTATTTATTATATTTGCAAGTGATATGGTATCAGAAGCCTTGGCAAGGTCAAGGTACACTATTTGGGCAGTTTGCTACAGTCTATAGTATGAGTAACCTTCTCAGAAACATTCACAAAAGAGTCATTAGGCAGAATCTACCCTTGACAAAGCCAAACTGCTGAGGCTTGAGTATGAAACGATTGTTTGTATTATAATTAAGTAGGTCAGTTAGTATAAATTCCATGGCTGTTTATATGAGAAATGTTAGGCTAAAAAATCTGCAGTTCTTAGGGACACACTTGTAGAGTGGCACCACAACATGTGTGTAGCTAGATTGTGCACCCATGTATTAACAGATTATATTCATGAAATAGTTACAGTGTGGCTTTTTTCTGCACTAGTGCCTTACTGTCAGACTGTGTTGAATATGCGTGATATATTCTGACTCAGCGACTCAATGTCTGCTCCTTATACTAGTTTAATGTTGAAACCAGTGTGTACCTCATAAGCTGTTGTGGGTATTGTTTTAAACTGTTTGCTCACCGCTTATACTTTCACCCTTTTAATTGGTATTATTGTAAT
Organism: Protopterus annectens; assembly: GCF_019279795.1. Taxonomy (NCBI): domain Eukaryota; kingdom Metazoa; phylum Chordata; order Ceratodontiformes; family Protopteridae; genus Protopterus; species Protopterus annectens. Next base: position 659,997,296 of record NC_056743.1, on the reverse strand, counting down.
CACTGCAATGTGTTTTGCCTTTAGACACTACTTTTTACTTCTTTATACCAAATCCCCTTTGCTCCTTGCTTCTGTATTACTTATCTAACCTATCTTACTGTCTCCTCTTCCAGCTGCTTTTAACATCTCAGTGTCTAACTTTATCATCTTTCTTTACAGCTCGCTCGTGCCAGTAACCGTGTTTGTGTCCCCCAGTCTACAATACTGTGGTCAGACAAGCACTGATCTTATAAAGGACATGCTCCTGGTACTGCCTACCTACCTCTGGCATAACCTGCCTTCTCACTACTGAACTTGAGTGTATGTTAAGTACCTTACTCTGCCACATAACATTGGGATTGCCTAGTTTGTTTTTGTGGTGTGCATACTAGTGGCTCAGAAGCAGTCTCTTCCCCATATGCTTCTCCCTCGTAGCATCTGACTCCCTCTATTCCACATAGTTTTCCCAATATTTCCAATAGAACATCCCACAGGTTCACCACTAGATGGCAGCATATTCATAAATGTTTAGAAACTCATATTATACATATATATGTATATATGTATATATATATATATATATATATATATCTATATATATATATATATACATATATATATATATATATATATATATATATATATATATATATATATATATATATATATATATATATATATATATATATATATATATATATATATATATGTATATGTATGTGTGTGTGTATATATATATATGTATATACAGATATATATATATATATATATATATATATATGTATATACAGATATATATATATATATATATATATATATATATATATATATATGTATATACAGATATATATATATATATATATATATATATATATATATATCTATATATATCTATATATATATAGATATATATAGATATATATATATATATATATATATATATATATATATATATATATATATATATATATATATATATATATATATACACTTTCTGCTCTTCTCCCGGCTACTTTTTCCTTACCTGGACTTGCCATTGACTCTGACCACTTCAAGTGACTGATCTCACTGATTGTCTTTTACAGAACATATGTTCCGATGCATTCCTCCTCCTTGGATCTGCCAGCTCTGTTCGCCCTCTGGGTTCACTACGTTCCCCTTCCCTCTTCCGTTTCCCACCTGTCCCCAGTATCATACATTTATAGCCACAAAGCCATTCCCACTCTACATTCAACCTATCATATCAAGCTCCTCCTTCCCACCTGGTCAATTTCTCCCCTTTGCTAACCACACCATCTCATCTCCTCTGTGTAACCCAGTCCCCTCTAACTCAGCACCTTATGCACACTAGACCTATAGTCATCAATACTCTAGCTCATCCGTTCATATAATAAACAACCCTTACTATAGCATCAAACTAATCCTGCACACCATACCTACTGTCACTACCCATAATTCTCCTTCCTGTCTACCTTTGCCTCTTATTCCACCTCGCCTATCTCCCAGACTTCTCTTACTCCCCACCTCTCCATATAATCTCTACCCACTGCAAAAAGAACTCCACTACTCTGCCTTCATTTCTTCACACCTATACCAATCTAACAGCCTTTTCCTCTTTAATAGAAAAATTCCTGGAACTTTAAAATATACTCTCACCCCTCACTTTCTCAATCCTTCCTTCATCCCTACCCTCAACCCCAACTCCAGCAATCCTAACAAACTGCTCTCCTTTCTATTTGGTCTAATCTCCATCATCCTTTCAGGTGATCTCCACCCTAATCCAGGACCCTGTACTATCCATAAAACTGACTTCCCTCCTAGTCCCCTACCCTCTCCCCACAAGTCTCTCCCCTACTAACCATAAAACCGACTGCCCTCCTAGTCCCCTACCCTCTCCCCACAAGTCTCTCCCCCTACTAACCATAAAACTGACTTCCCTCCTTGTTCCCTACCCTCTCCCCACAAATCTCTCCTCCTCTCTACTATTAATGCCCAAAGCCTCTGCAGTAAAATATCCAACTTCCATGGTTGGCTCTCCCACAACCACCCTGACATTGTATCCCTTTCTGAGACCTGGCTCAAACCACACCTGAAAGACTCCAAAATTACTCCTCCAACTATAGAATGATTAGAAATGACAGAGCTCATAAGAAGGGAGGAGGAGGAGTCTCCTCATTTCCTCCTCCCTAACACTGATACCCTTCACCAACCCAATACCTCAATTTTCTACAGAAATAACCCTGGCCCTCCTAAAGATTAACACTCATAAAAACATAGTGATAGCTGCCCTACACATACCACCTGGTAACAATATCCCCATCCTTGAGGATATACTTCCTTGGTTATCTTCTAATGTTACTAATGAAACAATTATCCTAGGAGATGTCAACATCAACTGGGCTTCCATACACTCAGCCACCACCTCTCATTATATAAACCTATACGAATTCTCTCAATTAATTAATTCTCCCACCAGGCCCACTAAAGACAACTTGTCCGGCACTGTCCTAGACTGGCTATTAATATCTCATCCCTACAACATCTCTGACAGCAGCACCTTGCCCGATCCACTTAGTGATCACCTACCTGCCTTCACACTTCACTCTCCTTCTCTGTAACAACTACAACACAACTATATCTTAACCCATACCCTAACAAACTTCAACCCTAAGTCCTTCTCTGACTCCCTAAGACAAATGAACTGGAACCCTCTGAAAACTCTCCCTCTACGATGCTGTCACTTATTGTAATTCTTCCTTCATGAACACACTAAACAGCTTGACCCCTCCAAGAACTAAATGAGTCAAATCCAGCCATAACCCTCATGCATGCCCATGACAAATCTTGGAAACTCCACCAAAAATATAAAACACCCAACTCCCTAACCAAATATAAACAATTTGAAATTTAGTTAAAAAGCACATTGCCTCAAATCGCAAATCCTATTATACTAAGTAACAAATCCAACCCCATAAAATTTTGGATTAGCATCACAAGCCTCCTTTCACCCAGGAGAAAAGACAACTCTTATCTGATCTTAATGCTCCAGACCACACCACAGCAACCAATATTAACTCCTTCTTCATGGATTCATTAACTAAGTTAACCACATCCTTCCCTAAAAACTCTTCAACTCCATCTGCACCTCCCTCCTCCAACTCCTCTCCCTCTGCAACCACCACTACCTACCCCCCTTCCCTTCTCTCTAAAACACATCCCTATTAACACTATAAAAAACTTCTAAGTAAATTAAAACCATGTTCTAATACCCTTGACAACTTACCTTCCAACTTTCTCAAGGCAGCTGTTGAGGGCATAGCTCTTCCCATCTGTATACTAATTAAATGCTTTATCCAAGAATCCTATGTACCCTGCCTCTTGAAAAAAAAACCTTCATCATTCCCTTACATAAAGGAGGCAACAACACTGATATCTATAACTTTCACCCAGTAGCCATCATGTCCCCTATCGCAAAAATACTTGAAAAGTGTATTCATGTACAACTCTTACCTTATCTCTTAGACAATCTTCTCCTTACCCCAACACAACATGGTTTTAGACCCAGTCACATTACCACCACTGACCTCCTATCATTCCTTGACAACATCAACCTTGCCCGTGACTCAGGAAGCATTGTATCTTCCCTTTCTTAGACGTATCCACGGCTTTCGACACCATATCCCATTCCCTTCTACTGTCTAAGTTCTATCACGTTCATATTTCCTCCCCAACTGTCAGTTGGTTTTCTAGTTATATCTCAGGTAGGCAACAGGCTCCATACTAGGCCCTTTTCTGTTCATTATCTTCATAAATCACTTCCATATTTGCATCCTAAATGCTAAACTCATCGAGTATGCTGATGACTCTGCAATCATTTTCTCTGCCAAATCTCTTCTCAAACCCTTGCAAGAAACTCAAGCTGCCTTTAACAACACTGAGGACTGGATGCTAAACTATCACCTAGCTCTCAATGCATCCAAAACCAAAATCATGCTATTCATCCTATCTAAAAACACCAAAATAGACAAAAACTCCTTCTCTGTAATAAGTCATAATAAAACTCAGATCAAAATAGTCCCACGTACCAAGTTTCTAGGAGTTCTTATTGATGAACAACTAAAGTTTGACATTCACCTTCTAACTAAGATTAAGAAAACTCACCAGAAACTCGGTATGCCACAATCACTATTTAACCACTTCAATCAAACTTACTTTCTCTACTACTTACGTCCTCCCCTGTCAAAGTTGTTCAGGATTTCGGAACGTATGTGGACAGTGACCTATCCTTTGACCAACAGGTGTCTATTATAAAAAAGACCTTCTGTTTTGCACAGCTTATAATCAAATGAATTGTGTCTAGGTCAAAGGATGTCATTGTCCCCATTTACTCAGCCCTCATAAGATCAGTCATTGAACAGAAGGCTCCCTTTGGCATATATTTGTCTAGACACATGGAAGAAATGGAACACCCACAGAGATGCCTTACTAAAAGGATACAGGCCTAAGCAACATGTCTGTAGTCGGTATCCTATAATTGCTGTGAGGTTACCTGTGTCTGGCATAAAAGGCATTCTCTGACCTGTTACTGGTGGATTTATTGCATATCAGCAAGTCAAATGGCATTGGGAAATACTCGGTCTAGGGGTCTAAACCTCTTTGGAAAGATCAGCAGAATGGTTCAGAAGGGAAGGTATACCTTGTAGAGGATACCACTGCAATGGAACAGACACCTTAGCCACATAAAACAATGTTCATCCTTGTCATTTTCAAGTGAAACTTAGATGTATGAAAGGGAAACAGAAAATATACCCCAAGACTGCCCTCTGTACTACTAATGGACAGATTCAGCTCCTAAATGCTTTATCCCATGCATGGGTCACCTTAACTCATCTATGATGTGATCCCAGTTATTCTTATTAGGGACAGTATATAATTATCGCCCATGGGTTAGGTAAGATCAGTCTATAACAAAGTAGTATAGGTTATTTCAAGCACAAAAAGGAAATTGACTAGGCTTAAAATGGCCCACAAGGGCAGCTAGACTGTACTTGCCTATGAACCTCTGAACCTGTGATCACACCAGACATAACTCTTACATTGTTATATTTTATGTCAAAATTGCACTGGGTGGTAAGAGGTGAGGCTAAGTATTTACTGTTGTATAGATCTATCTATGTTATATAGGAGAAATATCGGTGCTAAACAGGCCTTGCATGCCATCGGTAGGTCACTTAAAGTGATGAGGCCATAGAATGTTCTGTGCATTTTCACATTATTCTAGAATTTCAGACATGGGCTTTTGGTTATCGTTTGCTGTACTGAATCTAGTAACCATGGATTCAACTTGTAAATATAAGCAACATGTGTTCACTTAGTGACAAACAATGACAGCAAACACATGCTTGCCATTTCACAATTCAGCTACACTGACCTATCTAAGACACTCCTCAGTTTAAACACACTTAAAATAGTATAAAATAATAAACAGTAATTCTTCGTGTTTCCTGTAACTTCTGACAAAGGATAAGGAAACACGTTAGATTACTTGTACAGTGCGAGAAAACTGACTTTTCATTCAAGCTTTTCTTTTTTAATGTATGAGTGTGGGATGGAGGCGGGGAACCTCTGAGTCACTACATGCTGCCCTGACCCCTCATACTGTACTAATCTAGGAAAGAGGAAAAAGTATTTTATACATTGATATGAGATGAAAGGGAAAGTATTCCTGCAGCTGTAAAGCAAACTATGGTACAGACTACTGAATCACAAAAGTGCTTTTAAAATTATTTTATTATACAAGTACAGATTGCAAAATGATACATAAATAAAAATAAAAAAGACATAGTGCTGAGGCTAGAGTGTCCAGCAAACTTGAAGTAAAGAGATTTGTTGCCAAAGTATCCTTGCAGTAAATGAATTAGAGATAACGTCCTTCTCTGTCAGTTTCATTGCTTACTTTCAAAGTTTGCTGCTTTGATCCTTAACTATTTTAATATGATTTTTTAGTTTTTAAGATGTGTGATTTTGGTTTATCTTTTACAAAAATGAATACTCAGATTATTGTTTTACAATGAGAGTTGCTATGTGTGTGTGTGTGTGTGTGTGTGTGTGTGTGTGTGTGTGTGTGTGTGTGTGTGCTTTGTGTGTGTGTGTGTGTTTGTGCATGCACATGTACGTGGGTTGAAAAATCCCCAAAAATCGCTTAAATGTTATAAAATATATCTTGTTTGGGTATCGACTGCACTAATGTTTGAACCTTTGGAGAATTTTTGTTGCACTGTTATTGTTTTAGACAGAGTGCAACAAGGACTGTTAGTTGTTGGAATAAAGATACAGAAATTGTTGTAAGCTTTGTTTTAAATGTGAAATAATAGTACTAAACAATTCACTAAATTAAAATCATTCATTGTAGTGCAAAAATATATAACAATGTTAAATTTGTTACGTACCAGTGACATACACTACAATACTGGCAAGATTAATCTTGTCATCAGAATTGGACCAGCAGCATGCTAACAAATAATACATCTCAAAAATCAGTGGCAACACCAATAAAATATCGACCTGGGACAGGAATATGATAAAAAGGAACTCTAATAAGAGGAGTGTATAAATATTTGGAGATAGATGAAAGGTCAGTAATAAAACATGAATAAATGTAAAGAAAGCTTAGTAAGGAATATTTGAGAAGAATAAAGATAATATTGAAAATTGCCTTCCTGCTCTATCTTACAGCTTTTCTGGATTCTGATATTATTTTATTGCAGCTTCCTATCTTGCTTTTCAAAAAGACAGTTACCAGATTCAAGAAGAGAAGTGTCTCGGTATACAAGGATGACTTATGACAGCTGGTGAAAGAGGTGACTGCTGTATGTAGAAAATTTCCATACTAGGATGCACTTTCAAAGAAATGAGCTGTTTGGGAGACACTCCATCCTGTTTCTGGAAATCTCCATTCTTTCATAGGAGAAAGACAGACCCAGTTTCAAACCCAAAACTCTTACAAGCAGTAGTTTTCATGAGAAGTATAATTAATTCCTGACAGACACAACAATATTGTATTTACATAGTTAACTTGCTGTTAGTTTAGCAATTAACACACACACACCTAAGGCTAATTTGGAGTGTCCAATCCATTTACTGCATGTCGTTGAAATATGGAAGGAAAATGGAGGGCCTGGAGGAAAACCACAAATGCAGACTCTGCACAGAAGGCACCCCAACCTAGGAGTGAACTGGAGTTCCTGCTGTTGTGAGGCAGCAACACTATAAGCTGTGCTACAATTTTCTTTTTTTTTTTCAATAATAATTCTTTATTTTATTTTTTCCAAACAACTAATACAGTACTACCAACTACTTACAATATGTACATGAATGCTTCCAACAGTTACATAGAATCATTATACATACCTATACACTTCTAAAAAAAAAAAATAATGAAGAAAAAAGAACTAGTAACCATATAAGACTTATCTCAATAAAATTCAACAGTTATTCAGTTTTTCCCAGCGAATAGTGGAATGGAACTTTAAGCTAATACAATGTTAAAGATTTGTTCCCATATTTTTGTATTGTTTACATTTTTCTTATGATCACTAATTAGAAATGTATGTGCTAGAATATGTTTGGTGGCTACTATCTTGAAATTTTGCCATGATGTCTGTAAAGGGTTCAACCAATTGGAAGCTATATATAACTTCATCAACAAAAAAATATTGACTAGTATAATTCTTTGGGTTCTTTCCAAGTTGGGTGGTGGAATATGTAAAATCGTAAATTCCCAGGAGAGTGTGGAATGTTGATATCCCATTTTTTGTAGTTGAAGTTTCAAGGAATTCCAGAGTTTGAAAATACATTTACAACTCCAAAACATATGTAGGAGGTCGGCTGTTTGATCTATACAATATGGGCATTTTGGTGAGTTCTTTGAGTTAAATTTGTGTAGAGTGAGACGCGATAATACGCGTTATTAAATATCATCAATTGGGTAAATAATAGCTTCTGAAGGGACACAGATTTTATGGTTAAGTGAATTGCTTTTAGTATTTTACTTTCTTCAATTGTCAACAATTTCTCTCTCCAGTATTTGGAAATTAATATTTGATTATTATATTTTATTTCTTTAATCAAACCATATGCTGCAGTTATATATTTACATTCCTGTGTAAGGGTTTGCCATAAGTTCAGACACATGTTTAAATCTTCTTCTTTAATTATGTCATTCCCTTTACTAAGGTAACTTATTGATAGGTCTTTTAATTGTCTTATTATAATTAGATACGATTTGGGGAGATTCAACTCTTCTAAAATATTGTGAATCGGGATACCTAAAAGGATATAAATCAAGTAGGGTTAAATTAATTATAAGTGGGAATTTCTTAAGGTCTATCAGCTGGTTACCAATTTTCAGATTTGGATTTTTGTGAAATGGTTGAAGAATTATCATACTTTGCAAAAGATTTAATGAGTTAAAGAGATTTTGTACTGAAACTATATATGTTTTGATATGTTCCAACACAAAGTACACTTTAAGAGTATTTTTGTTTAAAAAGGTAATGCCTTGCAGTTAATATCCAATTCCTTGACATGTTTATGATTAAGAACCAGCCATTTGGGAACCCATTTCGAGTTACACCCATCAAAGTTAATTATTCTTAAAAGTCTATTGGTGTTTATTATTAAATAATATGTTTCGAAATTAGGTAGATCCAACCCTCCCTATTTTTGGAGCCATCAATTTATCATACGATATCCTAACTTTTCTAGGTTCCCATAGAAATCTAGCTAGTTCTGTATGAAGCTGTTTGAAGAATTTTTGGAGATTTGAACTTGTGATGCTCTAAAAATATATAGTAATCTAGGAAGTATATTCATTTTAATAACTGAAGTCTTCGCCATTATTGGTAATTTCAGATTATCCCATCTTTTCAAGTCAGATACTATCTGCTCCCAAATAACCTTAACATTATTGAGATAAAAATCTCTGTTGTCTGTTGAGAAAACCACTCCTAAGTATTTTATTTTTTCTTCTGATTTTACCTGCCCTACTAATGGTAATAGTGAAAAAGGTGTAGGTGTCTTTAATGGGAATATCTTAGTTTTTTTTAAATTTAATTTATAATTGGAAATTTTTGCAAAGTCTTCCACTGCCTTTAATATTTTATTAGTATCTGAAACGGGTGTTGTGCAATAAATACTCAAATCATCTGCAAAAGCAGCCATGGTGATCTTCGTACCATAAATTCTTGGAGCATTATAATAGATATTTTGTTTAATGTGCAAAAATAGAGGTTCCAAATACAAATTGAATAATATAGGAGATAAAGGACAGCCTTGACGGGTACCATTTTTAATTTGAATTCTTTTTGAGAGATTCCTATTGATAACTAGATTTGTATAAGGGTTGGTATATAATTTTTTTAAAGTTGAAGTGAATTCTTGCGGTATGTTAAAGCATGTTAAAATGTCAAATAAATATTCTAAGTTCACTCTGTCAAATGCTTTTGTGCATCAATTATAAGTGCGTAAAGATTATGGTTTTATGGGTGGCATGAGAAATCATTGTATGCAGTGTTAATGTATTATCTATAGTTTGTCTGCTATTTATAAAACCGGCTTGTTCATCAGATATTATAGGGTTAATTACCATTTTCAACCTGTTAGCCAAAATCGATGTCATAATTTTCATATCTATGTTTAAAAGTGAGATGGGTCTATAATTATCCGGGTTTTGTCGATCAGTATTTTCTTTTGGTATGAGAATAGTTTTGATGCATTAAAGTGTGGGTCAGTAATTTTATTGTTAATAATATAGTTAAAGACCACTGACAGTATTTTCCCCAGAATATCACTAAAAGTTTTATAAAATTCTGTAGTCAAACCATCCGGTCCCGGAGCTTTGTATGGCTTCAATTTCTTGATAACATCAGTTATTTCCTCTGAAGAAATAGGTTTAATCAGGTTCATATGAAGCTCATCATTAATCTTTGGAAATATAATTTTCTGAAGAAAATCATTATTATTCTTATTTGGATTTACATCCTGTTGTTCACCATATAGTTCTGAAAATATTAGTTCAAAAACCTTTATGATATCTTCCGTATTGGTGTATGTTTTATTGTTGAAGTATATTTCAGGGATTTGGGAAGGTGACTTTGATTGATTAATAATATGTGCTAGTGCTTTTGACGGGGTCTGTATGTGATTAGCGTATTTTACCAGCATTTTCTGTTCATGGAATGATAATTTACTGTTTTGTAATAAAAAAAGTTTCTTCTGACAATTTAATAATTCTGTTTCGGTTTGTTTACTATAATTTCTAATTAATTCCTGATCTAATAATTCAATTTTTGATTCCAAGTCATGCATATCTTTCACTTGTAATTTCTTGTAGAAAGTAGCTTTTTGGATAAACATTCCTCTAATTTGCACTTTGTTAGTTGCCCATTCTATGTCTGATGGATGTCGGTTTTCTAAAAGCTTATTTAATAATTGATTAAAAAACTCCTGAGCTTCTTTTAATACATCCTCTTTATGCAATAGATATGGATTTAATGTCCAATTATAACCCCTAGCATGCAATTTATGACAAGTATCTTTCTTAAAGGTTAATGTGATCCTGGAGTGATCCGACAAATAACGAGCTTGTATGTTATATAGGGATCAAAACACATTAGTGTATCTGATATTAAAAAGAAATCGATCCTGGACCACATTTTATGACAGCTCGAATAAAATGTGAAGTTATTTGGATTCATTTGGTCCTTATTATATTTAAATGGATCATAAAGTTTAAAATCTGCTTTAAGTTCCTGCAGTGCTATCACTGCCTGATTATTATAAGATCTATGGGGACTTGTTTTATCTAGTTTAGGGTCTTGGTGTGTATTCCAGTCACCTCCTATTATTATATAATAATTGTTATATTGGTTTAAAATAAAGTAAAGTGATGTTATGAAGGTTTGCTGATTGGTACATGGGGCATATATATTAAGAAGAATCACCGGTTTATCGTAAAATTTTGTTATAAAAATTACATAACACCATCTTCCTTCTTTATCCATTTTAAAATTTAAAATTCTCTCTTGGAACTGAGTTTTGATGATTATTGCTACACCTGCACTATTAGTTGTCCCTTCCGAAGCTATTACCCCCCTGATCCATTTTTTATTTTTAATGGCAGTCCATTGATCATTAGCCAAGTGGGTTTCTTGTAACAATATAAATTTTGCTTTTGACTGAAGAAGTAAATGAAAAAATAGTTTCCTTTTTTTCAGATTCTGGAAACCTTTAACATTCCATGAGTCTATTATCCACATAAAAATACTTTTAAAATGTTAGTGTATATGTTGAATTTGAAAAACGATACTAGATAATATCAGATTTTGAAATATCTGGAAGCAAACTAAATGCCCCATCCCTAACCAGTGCCTATCCACTATTCTCCTGGACCAGGACAAACATAGGTTTTTAACACTGTTTATACTTCTATTGGTATACATCAATCCTAAATGACTATTATATAATAACACCCTAACAAGATATACAAAACCTATGATAACTACAACTAACCCTACAAAAACTAACCTACACATTCCCCATTAAACACTAGTACCTATCTACAGCTCTTGAACATATTAGTTAGTTAACACACTGTTATGTCTTACATACCAATTTCTTATTCTACCCTGTAATGATTTACATACATTATTAATTAAATAATTGGTTATATTATCCTAGAATAACTAACTGTCTTATCTAACTTTGCCTAGGTAAATATAACATGTTAACAGCAGCATTGATAAAAACAACATCAGTAACATTTTTTTTCACCATTAATGTATTAATACTGTAAGAAATATATAGCTAACATAATGCACAGAATCTCTAGAACCACATAAAATATATATCCTTCCATTCCTTAGGAATAGGAGAGTGAATTATACATGTTAACACATATAGATTATCATAGCATTAATAAGGAGATTTTTTTTGTAGTAACATAAACAATATAACAGTCATTTCAAAGGCAGAAAAGCAAAAATATCAATAGTATATAATTATAACTGCATTTCTATCTTCAGGCACACTATCTAGATCCAAAATAGAATAACTGTAGTAACTTTATATTGTTTCTAACATTGTAGTTAAATTACTCTATTTAACCATATGTTACAGCCCAGTTTAAATCCTTACCTGAATAAGCTGACATTTCTTTATACAAAATAAAAGTCAAACCTCTCTAAAATAGTCCAGGAGCCTCGTTTTGCCATTCTAAAAGCTTCCCTGGCTCCACAGAGCTCTGGCTACTTCCTTGTATAAAAATCTTGATTTTGAGTTCTCGAAGGGGACCCATTATGTGGACAGATTTCGGAAGTGCCACAACAAAAGCTGACCCTCTGGAGCATTTCTAGGACTTCCTGTTGACTCACAGACACACACAGTTCATCAAGGCTGCAGGAGTTCATGAAATCTTTAGATTTAAGCTGGACCTGTAAGAAAATACTGGTTAATGATTAAACAGGGGGCCTGGTGAGAAAAAAGAAGCAAACAAAGGATTTTGAAGCCTTGAGGTATAGTAGCCATGGAATCCCAGAATCTGTATTGCTGTACACAGACTGAATGTTCCAGTTAAGCTTCTGAAGTTGGAAGGGATTTAAAAGTCTTCAAAAGGTGAGTTTTGCTTCCTTTTTGTAGAAACAGAATATTTGGCTCCATCAAATGTAAAGATTAATGTACTTGGATACTTCATCTGGAATTTTATATTTTTATCAATAAGAAATTTGCAGTAAGGGGCTAATGCTTGTCTGGCTTGTCTGATTTGCATTGGTAGATCTTGACCCATAGAAACTCTGTTATTTTGCCACATTACAAAACCTCCTTTCTTTTTCATAGTTAGAATTATTTTATTTACATCCTGGTAATTCAGAATTTTGACATAAACCGGTCTAGGAATATTTGATGCTTGTGATTCCCTGAGAGTTCTGTGTGCTCTTTCTATGACTATTTGCTTAGCCATACCCGAGTCCTCGAACAATATTTCCAGTATCTGTGTAATGGTAGGCATTAGATCATTATATTGAATATTTTCCGGGATTCCTCTAATAATTATGTTGTTTCTTCTGGATCTTGCCTCTAAATCCAGGATCTTGGTCTGCATAGTTTGAATGTCCAGGTCATGAATATCTGTTTTTTTGTAAGAAATGTTATTCTGTCCTCATTATCAGATATTCTAGCCTCAGATTTATCTATTCTGTCGAGAATTTGACTGCATGTGGCATTAAAAGCAAGTATCTGGTTTGAAAGTGCATTTAAAGATTCTTGTATGGGTAACAGTGCTGTTTTAATGTCCTCCATGTTAGCTAGCTGATCCGGTTGGTTTGTTCCTCCTGTTTTTAAAAGATCTTGTGGTTTTACAGTTTTCTGTCTTTTAAATGTAGAGTCTTTCTCTGGTGACATCAGCATTGATAATTTAGTTTTAGTTGTTGTTGTGTCCATATTTTTGTCCAGTTTTGACATCTTGAAACAGAAATCAGATAGATCCTTTGTTTATAGCTCTATTCAGAGTCAGGCAGACAATCAGCTTTAATCCTGTGAAATTAATTAGTTTTTCCTTCGTTCTTTTGATTCTCAGTCGTAGTTTGGTTGTAGTAGAATAGTTATATCCGGTAATTAATGCAAAAAGACTTGTAGTATATCCTCAGGGTTACTTATTCTTGCGGGTAACTGGAGAGCTGTAGATGTACAGTGTCTACAGAAAGGCGGCCATCTTTGTCCTGTGCTACAATTTTCTGTTTTTATCTTCTTCTTCGTATATATTTCTTAGGTCATTAACACATTTGAACTGTGGAACATCAGAGCTGTAGCACCATAGCAAATATCAGTACATTCCAGAACAAGTTCTGAAAATTCACATTACAAACATGCGTACCACACATCTAACTATACTGTGGATAATAAATGCTATTAAAAAGGTGCAAACAGCAGTATTTCCATTAAAAATCCTTCTCTACAATGATAATATTCAGAGGATTCACATTCTTCGTGTGAATGCTATATTATAATACACACATACTCAAATGTGCATTTTTCCTCTAAAATTTCACATGCAGTGTTTCATATCCAGGAATCTCTACATTCCGAAAGTATCGTACCAGAACTCTTTTTTTTCAGTAAGACTTGATCTTTAACATGCCATCAAGAACTTCCCGAGTGTTTGATTATTGAGGTATTTATTGTGGGATTAAACATTATGGTAATTTTTATCATTAACAAGTTACCAGTGAGCATTTCTCAAGATGTTCAACTTAACCATGCAAATATCAATGCAAAGTTACTTCTATATCACCTAAGCCTTCACTTGATATCATACAGTAGTTTGTAAGTCACGAGATTTTGCAGATTACTAAAAAACAACTAGCAATATCTCCAGTACAGTGGACATGTGAGAATGTGGTTTCCTGTCACCTGTCCTGGTGTTTAACATACTTGAACATCTATAAAATGTAACTCTCAAATTACTAAATATGTATGTATGTTATGTATGTTTCTCTTATGTTCTTATTTTCAGACTATGACATTTCCATTCCTGGAAATCCTAGATTAACAATCTTATGTTACATGTTATTATTTTGTGAGTCACCTAGTTAAGAAATTCATCCCCCAAAAATGTTAGAAAATCATAAAGAGCTACATCTTTGATGGAAGTATACAAGAAGGCATAGATGAGTCAGTTTAGCTTTCTTTTAGGTCACAAAGAATTTTCAGCTCCCTTTTTCAGTTTTATCAACACTCCTTAGCAGTCCATTTGCTATGCTTCATTGATCAGTCTGCCTTTCTCCCTGAAAATGATAAAGCCAAAATACTGAAATAATTTTAGCTTTCTCCTCTGAACGTGGTGACTTAGTCTCGGAAAACTAATATAAATGTATGTAAGATTCAACACTATGGTCATTATTCACACTAGTTACAGACCTCGGATAATGAGCAGATGTTTGAAAATGTTTATCCCATGTTGTTGTTGTTGTTGTTTGTCTTTCAGCTTTTCCCGGTAAGGAGTCACCACAGCAGAACTCTGGTCCGCTAATGATTGGCAGTAGATTTTTATGAAACGCCAAGGTGCCAGCTCGACGCCCAACCTTCAACAAAGGCATGCTCATTTAGGCACGCATGTCTTTTGAATGCTACCCAACCACGGGGAGGACATGAAGACTCCACACAGAAGGCACTCCCAAGCCCAGTCGAGAATCAAATGGGAGAACCTCTTGCTGCGAGGTAACAATGCTACCACCTTACCACCGCGGCATATAAGATAACAAATTCCCTTTCCCACCATTTGTGATTGAGAGTAACATTTTTTTCTACTCAAGTGCACATTGTAAACAGACATTACATACAGCAAGCAAGATGTTGCTTTTGCTGTGTCTTGCTATTATCCTTTTTGAGGTTCTTGCCTCAACTGCAACACACATGGATGCATACAGCAATGCTAACAGGCCTCAGAAGAAGATTGACAGGAACATGGCATGGTCCCCAAGCTAGAACGTGGGGAATGCTTGGCATACCTGTTCCAGTGGATACCAAGGTATGTATAGCCCTCATTATACTTGTCACAGAGACCTTGCAGAGATGGACTTGGGAAACATCTGCAAACAGCAGTGAGATGGGGATTGCAATAATGCACTAAATTCTGTAGAACAGAGTTAGGGAACAAATGACATGATGCGTGATGGCACCAGCGTATTCAGTGCACCTGTGAACATTGCTCTTGCCTGCCTCATAACATGCCATGGCATCAAGGTAATCATAACAAACATGATTGGCTTCCCTACTGAAATATCTGGGCTTGTAACACTGAGTCCTGACAAGTTGAAAAAACACAAAAAGGCCTAAAAATGCATAAGACTGAAGCTCCAAACTACTAATGATCAACTCTGAAATTACCATGCCTTTGAGAAAAGGCAATATTCAAAGAAATAATAATCTCAGACTTAGTATATGTAAATCCAACATTCATCCATTCGTTCCCCACATTACAGGACCCAGCAGTCTCAGTTTCAATATTACAAATGGCTGCTTAAGCAGGATATTCAACATTATGTTAATGGAGAGAGAGTAAGCAGAAGATGTCTGCAGAGAGTGCGCTGTCATAGCCCTTTACAGTAAACATACGTTTGCATCTGAGTGATGAGCTGACATGAATCTGAACAATAGTCACAATGTTATACTATAGGCTTTGTGGGTGGAAGTGAAGCATTTCTGTGGATGACAAGCAATGTTTTATTTTATGAGCTATATGTATGGAGAATACCCTTGCACAATCAGCACTGTTTTAATCTCATTTCCATGTGACAGGAGAGGGTGCTCATTAACTGTAGCACTGTTATAATTTAATGGTCTTATGGCATGAAACGGCAACCTTAGATAATAACCACATTAACATCTAAATATTGAGGAGTCACACCACATAAGCATCTCATGTTAATATTACACTATGTGTAGAGTGTTCTTAAGAGGTGAGGCTAAGAGTTTCTTGTTTGTGCAGAACTGTGCCAGGTGTAGGGAACATATATTGCTTTTCAGCTTTTGCCATACTGTATAGTACTTGTCTCTTGTACCACATAGTAAGGCTTCCACCTTGCCACTGGGGAAAATCATAGCATATGCATGCCATTGGTAGCTCACTCAATGTGCAGATGCAATACAATGTACAGTGCCATGTTCACATGATTCTAGAATGTCAAACATGAGCATTTGGTTATCATTTATGATACTGATCTGGTAACCATGGATTTAGCTTGTAAAACAAAGCAGCAGATGCAATAGAATGTACAGTGCCATGTTCACATGATTCTAGAATGTCAAACATGAGCATTTGGTTATCATTTATGATACTGATCTGGTAACCATGGATTTAGCTTGTAAAACAAAGCAGCAGATGCAATAGAATGTACAGTGCCATGTTCACATGATTCTAGAATGTCAAACATGAGCATTTGGTTATCATTTATGATACTGATCTGGTAACCATGGATTTAGCTTGTAAATAAAAGCAGCAGATGCAATAGAATGTACAGTGCCATGTTCACATGATTCTAGAATGTCAAACATGAGCATTTGGTTATCATTTATGATACTGATCTGGTAACCATGGATTTAGCTTGTAAAACAAAGCAGCAGATGCAATAGAATGTACAGTGCCATGTTCACATGATTCTAGAATGTCAAACATGAGCATTTGGTTATCATTTATGATACTGATCTGGTAACCATGGATTTAGCTTGTAAATAAAAGCAGCAGATGCAATAGAATGTACAGTGCCATGTTCACATGATTCTAGAATGTCAGACATGAGCATTTGGTTATCATTTATGATACTGATCTGGTAACCATGGATTTAGCTTGTAAATAAAAGCAGCAGATGCAATAGAATGTACAGTGCCATGTTCACATGATTCTAGAATGTCAAACATGAGCATTTGGTTATCATTTATGATACTGATCTGGTAACCATGGATTTAGCTTGTAAATAAAAGCAGCAGATGCAATAGAATGTACAGTGCCATGTTCACATGATTCTAGAATGTCAAACATGAGCATTTGGTTATCATTTATGATACTGATCTGGTAACCATGGATTCAGCTTGTAAAACAAAGCAGCAGATGCAATAGAATGTACAGTGCCATGTTCACATGATTCTAGAATGTCAAACATGAGCATTTGGTTATCATTTATGATACTGATCTGGTAACCATGGATTTAGCTTGTAAATAAAAGCAGCAGATGCAATAGAATGTACAGTGCCATGTTCACATGATTCTAGAATGTCAAACATGAGCATTTGGTTATCATTTATGATACTGATCTGGTAACCATGGATTTAGCTTGTAAAACAAAGCAGCAGATGCAATAGAATGTACAGTGCCATGTTCACATGATTCTAGAATGTCAAACATGAGCATTTGGTTATCATTTATGATACTGATCTGGTAACCATGGATTTAGCTTGTAAATAAAAGCAGCAGATGCAATAGAATGTACAGTGCCATGTTCACATGATTCTAGAATGTCAGACATGAGCATTTGGTTATCATTTATGATACTGATCTGGTAACCATGGATTTAGCTTGTAAATAAAAGCAGCAGATGCAATAGAATGTACAGTGCCATGTTCACATGATTCTAGAATGTCAAACATGAGCATTTGGTTATCATTTATGATACTGATCTGGTAACCATGGATTTAGCTTGTAAATAAAAGCAGCAGATGCAATAGAATATACAGTGCCATGTTCACATGATTCTAGAATGTCAAACATGAGCATTTGGTTATCATTTATGATACTGATCTGGTAACCATGGATTTAGCTTGTAAAACAAAGCAGCAGATGCAATAGAATGTACAGTGCCATGTTCACATGATTCTAGAATGTCAAACATGAGCATTTGGTTATCATTTATGATACTGATCTGGTAACCATGGATTTAGCTTGTAAATAAAAGCAGCAGATGCAATAGAATATACAGTGCCATGTTCACATGATTCTAGAATGTCAGACATGAGCATTTGGTTATCATTTATGATACTGATCTGGTAACCATGGATTTAGCTTGTAAATAAAAGCAGCAGATGCAATAGAATGTACAGTGCCATGTTCACATGATTCTAGAATGTCAAACATGAGCTTTTGGTTATCATTTATGATACTGATCTGGTAACCATGGATTTAGCTTGTAAATAAAAGCAGCAGATGCAATAGAATGTACAGTGCCATGTTCACATGATTCTAGAATGTCAGACATGAGCATTTGGTTATCATTTATGATACTGATCTGGTAACCATGGATTTAGCTTGTAAAACAAAGCAGCAGATGCAATAGAATGTACCGTGCCATGTTCACATGATTCTAGAATGTCAAACATGAGCATTTGGTTATCATTTATGATACTGATCTGGTAACCATGGATTTAGCTTGTAAATAAAAGCAGCAGATGCAATAGAATGTACAGTGCCATGTTCACATGATTCTAGAATGTCAGACATGAGCATTTGGTTATCATTTATGATACTGATCTGGTAACCATGGATTTAGCTTGTAAATAAAAGCAGCAGATGCAATAGAATGTACAGTGCCATGTTCACATGATTCTAGAATGTCAAACATGAGCATTTGGTTATCATTTATGATACTGATCTGGTAACCATGGATTTAGCTTGTAAATAAAAGCAGCAGATGCAATAGAATGTACAGTGCCATGTTCACATGATTCTAGAATGTCAAACATGAGCATTTGGTTATCATTTATGATACTGATCTGGTAACCATGGATTTAGCTTGTAAAACAAAGCAGCAGATGCAATAGAATGTACAGTGCCATGTTCACATGATTCTAGAATGTCAAACATGAGCATTTGGTTATCATTTATGATACTGATCTGGTAACCATGGATTTAGCTAGTAAATAAAAGCAGCAGATGCAATAGAATGTACAGTGCCATGTTCACATGATTCTAGAATGTCAAACATGAGCATTTGGTTATCATTTATGATACTGATCTGGTAACCATGGATTTAGCTTGTAAAACAAAGCAGCAGATGCAATAGAATGTACAGTGCCATGTTCACATGATTCTAGAATGTCAAACATGAGCATTTGGTTATCATTTATGATACTGATCTGGTAACCATGGATTTAGCTTGTAAATAAAAGCAGCAGATGCAATAGAATGTACAGTGCCATGTTCACATGATTCTAGAATGTCAGACATGAGCATTTGGTTATCATTTATGATACTGATCTGGTAACCATGGATTTAGCTTGTAAATAAAAGCAGCAGATGCAATAGAATGTACAGTGCCATGTTCACATGATTCTAGAATGTCAAACATGAGCTTTTGGTTATCATTTATGATACTGATCTGGTAACCATGGATTTAGCTTGTAAATAAAAGCAGCAGATGCAATAGAATGTACAGTGCCATGTTCACATGATTCTAGAATGTCAGACATGAGCATTTGGTTATCATTTATGATACTGATCTGGTAACCATGGATTTAGCTTGTAAATAAAAGCAGCAGATGCAATAGAATGTACAGTGCCATGTTCACATGATTCTAGAATGTCAAACATGAGCATTTGGTTATCATTTATGATACTGATCTGGTAACCATGGATTTAGCTTGTAAATAAAAGCAGCAGATGCAATAGAATGTACAGTGCCATGTTCACATGATTCTAGAATGTCAAACATGAGCATTTGGTTATCATTTATGATACTGATCTGGTAACCATGGATTTAGCTTGTAAATAAAAGCAGCAGATGCAATAGAATGTACAGTGCCATGTTCACATGATTCTAGAATGTCAAACATGAGCATTTGGTTATCATTTATGATACTGATCTGGTAACCATGGATTTAGCTTGTAAATAAAAGCAGCAGATGCAATAGAATGTACAGTGCCATGTTCACATGATTCTAGAATGTCAAACATGAGCATTTGGTTATCATTTATGATACTGATCTGGTTACCATGGATTTAGCTTGTACATAAAAGCAGCAGATGCAATAGAATGTACAGTGCCATGTTCACATGATTCTAGAATGTCAAACATGAGCATTTGGTTATCATTTATAATACTGATCTGGTAACCATGGATTTAGCTTGTAAATAAAAGCAGCAGATGCAATAGAATGTACAGTGCCATGTTCACATGATTCTAGAATGTCAAACATGAGCATTTGGTTATCATTTATGATACTGATCTGGTAACCATGGATTTAGCTTGTAAATAAAAGCAGCAGATGCAATAGAATGTACAGTGCCATGTTCACATGATTCTAGAATGTCAGACATGAGCATTTGGTTATCATTTATGATACTGATCTGGTAACCATGGATTTAGCTTGTAAATAAAAGCAGCAGATGCAATAGAATGTACAGTGCCATGTTCACATGATTCTAGAATGTCAAACATGAGCATTTGGTTATCATTTATGATACTGATCTGGTAACCATGGATTTAGCTTGTAAATAAAAGCAGCAGATGCAATAGAATGTACAGTGCCATGTTCACATGATTCTAGAATGTCAAACATGAGCATTTGGTTATCATTTATGATACTGATCTGGTAACCATGGATTTAGCTTGTAAATAAAAGCAGCACATATTCACTCTGTGACAAGCAATAACAGCAAACACTTTCTTGACAGCCTGCCATATCGTTTCACTGATTCATATAAGACTGAGCTCAGTTTAAACAGTTTAAAATGGCGTAAAACAATAAACAGTTATTTCTGTTTTCTGTAACTTCTGACAAAAAGACAAGGAAACACATATTATCTGTGCTGGCTGAGAAACCTTGTTAATCATTTAATCTTTTTGTTATATATGACTGAGGTGGGGGCAGGGGGACATCACATTCATTGCATTTTGCCCTGACCCTCATACTATACTGATCTAGGTAAAAAGAAACGTGATAGGAGATGAATGTGAATCGCTTCCTACAGCTGTTGAATTTATTAAGCAGTAGTCAAAATGAAAGGATTTAGTGTTATTATTTTATCGTACTAGAACAGAAGGTATAGTACTGAGCTAGGAAACTACGTCCTTTAAGTACGGAGATTAGTGACCTGAGTACAGATTACAGATAATATACATCTCTGTAACTTGAAGGGCTGACTTTCAGAGTGTGGGCTTTGCTCATTCACTATTGATTCACTGCTATAACAAAAGACATTTTTCGGTGTTACTGCACTAATATTTTTTCATACCTGAGTGTTTACTCACAAACTAGAAGCCAATCAGGTAATATAAACTACAACTGCATATGTCTAACATAGGGTTAAAAGAAGAATGTTTTGAATATTTTTGTTTTCTTTAAATTCATTCCTACCAGCTTTCTTCACCATCCTACAAACTAACCTCTTAAATCACTTAAGTGTATTAAAGTGAGCAAAGAAACAGCAACAACATCCTATGCCACTGAAACTTATCATAGTTTCTGGAGAGTATCCCACAACAGCTGGGCTTACACGTTTCTTTGTGTACCCCTGCTGTCCCCATCTTCAGTCTGTTTTCCAGTCTTCAGAA
>NC_056743.1:659937720-659970220 GCF_019279795.1 Protopterus annectens | reverse complement strand
GGTTCAGATTCTACAACTCATTTGCAGCAGTAGTATACACCTTATACTATGCAATAGTATAAATCCCGGTGTTTATCACTGCTCTGTGAGCGCTAAGCAGTACCATTTACCAGCATTATCAGGTTCAGATTCAACAAATCATTTGCAGCAGTAGTATACACCTTATACTATGCAACAGTATAAATCCCGGTGTTTATCACTGCACTGTGAGTGCTAAGCAGTACCATTTACCAGCATTATCAGGTTCAGATTCTACAACTCATTTGTAGCAGTAGTATACACCTTATACCATATAATAGTATAAATCCCGGTGTTTATCACTGCTCTGTGAGCGCTAAGCAGTACCATTTACCAGCATTATCAGGTTCAGATTCTACAACTCATTTGTAGCAGTAGTATACACCTTATACTATACAATAGTATAAATCCCGGTGTTTATCACTGCTCTGTGAGTGCTAAGCAGTACCATTTACCAGCATTATCAGGTTCAGATTCTACAACTCATTTGTAGCAGTAGTATACACCTTATACCATACAATAGTATAAATCCCGGTGTTTATCACTGCTCTGTGAGTGCTAAGCAGTACCATTTACCAGCATTATCAGGTTCAGATTCTACAACTCATTTGCAGCAGTAGTATACACCTTATACTATACAATAGTATAAATCCTGGTGTTTATCACTGCTCTGTGAGTGCTAAGCAGTACCATTTACCAGCATTATCAGGTTCAGATTCTACAACTCATTTGCAGCAGTAGTATACACCTTACACTATACAATAGTATAAATCCCGGTGTTTATCACTGTTCTGTGAACGCTAAGCAGTACCATTTACCAGCATTATCAGGTTCAGATTCTACAACTCATTTGCAGCAGTAGTATACACCTTATACTATACAATAGTTTAAATCCAGGTGTTTATCACTGCTCTGTGAGTGCTAAGCAGTACCATTTACCAGCATTATCAGGTTCAGATTCTACAACTCATTTGCAGCAGTAGTATACACCTTATACTATACAATAGTATAAATCCCGGTGTTTATCACTGCTCTGTGAACGCTAAGCAGTACCATTTACCAGCATTATCAGGTTCAGATTCTACAACTCATTTGTAGCAGTAGTATACACCTTATACTATACAATAGTATAAATCCCTGTGTTTATCACTGCTCTGTGAGCGCTAAGCAGTACCATTTACCAGCATTATCAGGTTCAGATTCTACAACTCATTTGCAGCAGTAGTATACACCTTATACTATACAATAGTATAAATCCCTGTGTTTATCACTGCTCTGTGAGCTAAGCAGTACCATTTACCAGCATTATCAGGTTCAGATTCTACAACTCATTTGTAGCAGTAGTATACACCTTATACTATACAATAGTATAAATCCCTGTGTTTATCACTGCTCTATGAGCGCTAAGCAGTACCATTTACCAGCATTATCAGGTTCAGATTCTACAACTCATTTGTATCAGTAGTATACACCTTATACCATACAATAGTATAAATCCTGTTGTTTATCACTGCTCTGTGAGTGCTAAGCAGTACCATTTACCAGCATTATCAGGTTCAGATTCTACAACTCATTTGTAGCAGTAGTATACACCTTATACCATACAATAGTATAAATCCCTGTGTTTATCACTGCTCTGTGAGTGCTAAGCAGTACCATTTACCAGCATTATCGGGTTCAGATTCTACAACTCATTTGTAGCAGTAGTATACACCTTATACTATGCAATAGTATAAATCCTGGTGTTTATCACTGCTCTGTGAGCGCTAAGCAGTACCATTTACCAGCAATATCAGGTCCAGATTCTACAACTCATTTGTAGCAGTAGTATACACCTTATACTATACAATAGTATAAATCCCGGTGTTTATCACTGCTCTGTGAGCGCTAAGCAGTACCATTTACCAGCATTATCAGGTTCAGATTCTACAACTCATTTGTAGCAGTAGTATACACCTTATACTATACAATAGTATAAATCCCGGTGTTTATCACTGCTCTGTGAGCGCTAAGCAGTACCATTTACCAGTATTATCAGGTTCAGATTCTACAACTCATTTGTAGCAGTAGTATACACCTTATACCATACAACAGTATAAATCCCGGTGTTTGTCACTGCTCTGTGAGCGCTAAGCAGTACCATTTACCAGCATTATCAGGTTCAGATTCTATAACTCATTATAGTATTCACCTTATACTATACAATAGTATAAATCTCCTGGTGTTTGTCACTGCTTGTAAGCGTTGCGAAGTACCATTTACCAGCATTATCAGATTCAGATTCTACAACTCATTTGTAGCAGTAGTATACACCTGTTACCATACAATAGTATATATCCTGGTGTTTATCACTGCTCTGTGAGCGCTAAGCAGTACCATTTACCAGCATTATCAGGTTCAGATTCTACAACTCATTCGTAGCAGTAGTATACACCTTATACTATACAATAGTATAAATCCCTGTGTTTATCACTGCTCTGTGAGTGCTAAGCAGTACCATTTACCAGCATTATCGGGTTCAGATTCTACAACTCATTTGTATCAGTAGTATACACCTTATACCATACAATAGTATAAATCCTGGTGATTATCACTGCTCTGTGAGCGCTAAGCAGTACCATTTACCAGCGTTATCAGGTTCAGATTCTACAACTCATTTGTAGCAGTAGTATACACCTTATACCATACAATAGTATAAATCCCGGTGTTTATCACTGCTCTGTGAGTGCTAAGCAGTACCATTTACCAGCATTATCAGGTTCAGATTCTACAACTCATTTGTAGCAGTAGTATACACCTTATACTATACGATAGTATAAATCCCGGTGTTTATCACTGCTCTGTGAGCGCTAAGCAGTACCATTTACCAGCATTATCAGGTTCAGATTCTACAACTCATTTGTAGCAGTAGTATACACCTTATACTATACAATAGTATAAATCCCGGTGTTTATCACTGCTCTGTGAGCGCTAAGCAGTACCATTTACCAGCATTATCAGGTTCAGATTCTACAACTCATTTGTATCAGTAGTATACACCTTATACCATACAATAGTATAAATCCCGGTGTTTATCACTGCTCTTTGAGCGCTAAGCAGTACCATTTACCAGCATTATCAGGTTCAGATTCTACAACTCATTTGTAGCAGTAGTATACACCTTATACCATACAATAGTATAAATCCCGGTGTTTATCACTGCTCTGTGAGCGCTAAGCAGTACCATTTACCAGCATTAGCAGGATCAGATTCTACAACTCATTTGTAGCAGTAGTATACACCTTATACTATACAATAGTATAAATCCCGGTGTTTATCACTGCTCTGTGAGCGCTAAGCAGTACCATTTACCAGCATTATCAGGTTCAGATTCTACAACTCATTTATAGCAGTAGTATACACCTTATGCCATACAATAGTATAAATCCCGGTGTTTATCACTGCTCTGTGAGTGCTAAGCAGTACCATTTACCAGCATTATCAGGTTCTGATTCTACAACTCATTTGCAGCAGTAGTACACACCTTATACTATACAATAGTATAAATCCCGGTGTTTATCACTGCTCTGTGAGCGCTAAGCAGTACCATTTACCAGCATTATCAGGTTCAGATTCTACAACTCATTTGTATTAGTAGTATACACCTTATACTATACAATAGTATAAATCCCAGTGTTTATCACTGCTCTGTGATCGCTAAGCAGTACCATTTACCAGCATTAACAGTTCAGATTCTACAACTATTTGTATCAGTAGTATACACCTTATACTATGCAATAGTATAAATCCCGGTGTTTATCACTGCTCTGTGAGCGCTAAGCAGTACCATTTACCAGCATTATCAGGTTCAGATTCTACAACTCATTTGTAGCAGTAGTATACACCTTATACTATACAATAGTATAAATCCCGGTGTTTATCACTGCTCTGTGAGTGCTAAGCAGTACCATTTACCAGCATTATCAGGTTCAGATTCTACAACTCATTTGTATCAGTAGTATACACCTTATACCATACAATAGTATAAATCCCGGTGTTTATCACTGCTCTGTGAGTGCTAAGCAGTACCATTTACCAGCATTATCAGGTTCAGATTCTGCAACTCATTTGTAGCAGTAGTATACACCTTATACTATACAATAGTATAAATCCCGGTGTTTATCACTGCTCTGTGAGCGCTAAGCAGTATCATCAGTGGCGTAACTACGGGAGGCGAAGTGAGGCAATTGCCTCAGAGCACCAAGCAGCAGGGGGCGCTTTGGGCCGACGGATGTTGTCACGGATTGTACTTTGCTTATTTAGTAAATGTCCATCGTCTGGTGGTAAGAATCCCAGTCTGCAGCCCTCCCACCTAGAAAAAAAAACAAGAAAAAAAATCCGTGAAACAAAAGTTTCATTCAGACTGCCTTTATCGGCAGTCCGAATGCAGAGAAACGGGTACCCAGCAACCTGTGCTGTAGGATACCCAGACATCTGTGTGGTCAACTACCGCACAGAACAGAGGAGCTCCGAACTGCTTCCCTTGCAGTCAGGGCCAATGAGGAGTGAGCTGAGAGCTCTCTCAGCTCTCGCGGGAATTTTGTTGCGCGGGCGTCGTGTAGAGCGATCGGGGTTTCAGACATGGTCGGACGGTCGCTGTCTTCGTTTCTTTTGGCTGGATTATGAGGTTTAGGAGGGAACTCTTGCTCTGCAGAGTGATATCCCTCTTGCATTTGGTTTATTTACACACAAGGGGAAACAAATGTAGGCACGAGAGACGTGTTACTGCTACAGTTAACAAAAGTTGAAACCGAGATCTCTGGATGACTGAGAGAAAACATTACATCAGTGGCCAGCAGTTGTATCCAGTTCCAGAAGGTGTTAAACCCAACCAAGGTAATTCTGTTACTGTTGTTGACTGAATGATGTCTCTTTTTTATCAAATGTGATTTGACTGATTTAAAAAAGCAAAACGGGAACAGTTCTGTTAAAAGTGCTAGCTGATGAAGGAAGATTATTATTACCAATGCTTTGTAATCTGTCATATGCATACCTTACAAACACTGAAATATAATTCAGTGAAATGGAAAAGCTATTCAAAACTAGAGAAGAGCTTCAAGACAGGAATTAATTTGACTAAGCAAGTAAGTTAACAATAGATGTGCTGTAAATATATCAGAAGCATAAGTAATTTACTGAGTTTCCCATAAAGCTTTTCAGTGACAGAATCTGCTCATACTAGTGTGTGATAGGTAACCACACTCCTCAAAAGCCAAGCAGCACCAGAGTTTGTAGCTGCAAGTTAGCATAATAGTCTCACTGCCATAGTGAGTCACTCAACAATGACAAGGAGTACACATGTACTCCTCTCAGGATGGTCTAGAATATTTTTTTAATTGGTCCCTGCTTCTGGTGAATTTCCACTTTGTACCATTCAATATGTAGTTATGTATTATTTGCACATAGTTATCGTTTAATACATTTATTACATTTTATGCGTTATGGCTGTCAACTCAGCATTGTATAATGGCATTCCGGATGTGGTATTTTATTATTGTAACAGAGTCATTGTTTTGTGTAGTTGCCAAGTTTGTGTGTGAGAGTTATTGTATTCCTTGTGCTGAATTGGGTGCACCTAGCCATCTGGAAGGCACCACTGGGTATTTTGTTTGGTTTTACTGCATTTTATATATATATATATATATATATATATATATATATATATATATATATATATAGATCAGATATATTTTGTGATGATCAGAATACTAGGTTATAAGGGGCCACAAATACGTTCATATTTTATTTGGCTCAACTTTATTTCATTTCACAAAGCCTCTTATAGATTTCTTGTTGTACTGAAAGAATAATGTCTTGTAGTACTGTATTGCAGGTGGGTGGCCATGGTGGTGCAGTTTTTAGCATTGTCGCCTCATAGCAAGAGGTTCTCCTGTTTGATCCTTGGCTGGGGTACCTTCTGTGTGGAGTCTGCATGTTCTCCCTGTGGTTGGCGTGGGTTTCCTCTGGGTGCTTTGGTTTCCTCCCACATCACTTTGAGTATGTTAAGTATAGGTTTTCCATAGTTACTATTTCCCAGTAAAGTGTGGTGGAATGGCATTGTTTGCTGGATTTTTGATTACCTCTTTTATATGGTCCAGGATAGTTTGTTTTAGAATCCAACCATTCTGTATTATGACTTGTGCATATATATAAAATTATATGATGAAGTCTCAAAATTCACTTATTTATTAATTAATTACTTAATTAATTACATTTGTTAACTGGGAAAGTCTGATGGGCTAGGAGCCCATTTTAGTGGAGAAAAGCTCCAAAAGACAGTACAATTATATTGTTTTGAATATGAACAGCAGTATTCAGTCTACAGTATTGAATATGAACATTAAAAAAACACTCAATATAGTACAGAATTTAGGATAGCACAAAACATAGTATATACAAATTTCATATTGCATGTATAACATCACATTCACAAAGTAGTTTTATAATTAGACAAACACAAATAGATGTATAGAATTGTCAGACCCATATAGACCAAAATATAATAAATTTAAAAGCAAGCCACCCTGGTGGTCCACCAATTAAAATTAAATCTTCAGTAAAAGAAAAACTTGTTGACCTTAAGTTGCTTCAGTTATTTCATACAATATTAAGATATAAAACAAATCTTTAATGCAACTATTAGTAGGAAGTTATAAAGTATTTTTTGTGCTACTATATGTGATTCCTTTGGCTTCGTTCATCTCGATGGCTTGGGTTCCTGGGGGGTGGGGTGTTGGGGTGCCTAGGAAAAGTTTGCCTCAGGGTGCTTCTAACATAGTTACGCCACTGAGTATCATTTACCAGCATTATCAGGTTCAGATTCTACAACTCATTTGTATCAGTAGTATACACCTTATACTATGCCATAGTATAAATCCCGGTGTTTATCACTGCTCTGTGAGTGCTAAGCAGTACCATTTACCAGCATTATCAGGTTCAGATTCTACAACTCATTTGTAGCAGTAGTATACAGCTTATACTATACAATAGTATAAATCCTGGTATTTATCACTGCTCTGTGAGTGCTAAGCAGTACCATTTACCAGCATTATCAAGTTCAGATTTTACAACTCATTTGTATCAGTAGTATACACCTTATACCATACAATAGTATAAATCCCGGTGTTTATCACTGCTCTGTGAGTGCTAAGCAGTACCATTTACCAGCATTATCAGGTTCAGATTCTACAACTCATTTGTAGCAGTAGTATACATCTTATACCATACAATAGTATAAATCCCGGTGTTTATCACTGCTCTGTGAGTGCTAAGCAGTGCCATTTACAAGCATTATCAGGTTCAGATTCTACAACTCATTTGTAGCAGTAGTATACACCTTATACCATACAATAGTATAAATCCCGGTGTTTATCACTGCTCTGTGAGTGCTAAGCAGTGCCATTTACCAGTATTATCAGGTTCAGATTCTACAACTCATTTGTAGCAGTAGTATACACCTTATACTATACAATACTATAAATCCCTGTGTTTATCACTGCTCTGTGAGCGCTAAGCAGTACCATTTACCAGCATTATCAGGTTCAGATTCTACAACTCATTTGTAGCAGTAGTATACACCTTATACTATACAATAGTATAAATCCCGGTGTTTATCACTGCTCTGTGAGCGCTAAGCAGTACCACTTACCAGCATTAGCAGGTTCAGATTCTACAACTCATTTGTAGCAGTAGTATACACCTTATACCATACAATAATATAAATCCCTGTGTTTATCACTGCTCTGTGAGTGCTAAGCAGTACCATTTACCAGCATTAGCAGGTTCAGATTCTACAACTCATTTGTAGCAGTAGTATACACCTTATACTATACAATAGTATAAATCCCGGTGTTTATCACTGCTCTGTGAGCGCTAAGCAGTTCCATTTACCAGCATTAGCAGGTTCAGATTCTACAACTCATTTTTAGCAGTAGTATACACCTTATACTATACAATAGTATAAATCCCGGTGTTTATCACTGCTCTGTGAGCGCTAAGCAGTACCATTTACCAGCATTATCAGGTTCAGATTCTACAACTCATTTGTATCAGTAGTATACACCTTATACTATACAATAGTATAAATCCCGGTGTTTATCACTGCTCTGTGAGCGCTAAGCAGTACCATTTACCAGCATTATCAGGTTCAGATTCTACAACTCATTTGTATCAGTAGTACACACCTTATACTATGCAATAGTATAAATCCCGGTGTTTATCACTGCTATGTGAGCGCTAAGCAGTACCATTTACCAGCATTATCAGGTTCAGATTCTACAACTCATTTGCAGCAGTAGTATACACCTTATACCATACAATAGTATAAATCCCGGTGTTTATCACTGCTCTGTGAGCGCTAAGCAGTACCATTTACCAGCATTATCAGGTTCAGATTCTACAACTCATTTGTAGCAGTAGTATACACCTTATACTATACAATAGTATAAATCCCGGTGTTTATCACTGCTCTGTGAGTGCTAAGCAGTACCATTTACCAGCATTATCAGGTTCAGATTCTACAACTCATTTGTAGCAGTAGTATACACCTTATACCATACAATAGTATAAATCCCGGTGTTTATCACTGCTCTGTGAGTGCTAAGCAGTACCATTTACCAGCATTATCAGGTTCAGATTCTACAACTCATTTGCAGCAGTAGTATACACCTTATACTATACAATAGTATAAATCCTGGTGTTTATCACTGCTCTGTGAGTGCTAAGCAGTACCATTTACCAGCATTATCAGGTTCAGATTCTACAACTCATTTGCAGCAGTAGTATACACCTTACACTATACAATAGTATAAATCCCGGTGTTTATCACTGTTCTGTGAACGCTAAGCAGTACCATTTACCAGCATTATCAGGTTCAGATTCTACAACTCATTTGCAGCAGTAGTATACACCTTATACTATACAATAGTTTAAATCCAGGTGTTTATCACTGCTCTGTGAGTGCTAAGCAGTACCATTTACCAGCATTATCAGGTTCAGATTCTACAACTCATTTGCAGCAGTAGTATACACCTTATACTATACAATAGTATAAATCCCGGTGTTTATCACTGCTCTGTGAACGCTAAGCAGTACCATTTACCAGCATTATCAGGTTCAGATTCTACAACTCATTTGTAGCAGTAGTATACACCTTATACTATACAATAGTATAAATCCCTGTGTTTATCACTGCTCTGTGAGCGCTAAGCAGTACCATTTACCAGCATTATCAGGTTCAGATTCTACAACTCATTTGCAGCAGTAGTATACACCTTATACTATACAATAGTATAAATCCCTGTGTTTATCACTGCTCTGTGAGCGCTAAGCAGTACCATTTACCAGCATTATCAGGTTCAGATTCTACAACTCATTTGTAGCAGTAGTATACACCTTATACTATACAATAGTATAAATCCCTGTGTTTATCACTGCTCTATGAGCGCTAAGCAGTACCATTTACCAGCATTATCAGGTTCAGATTCTACAACTCATTTGTATCAGTAGTATACACCTTATACCATACAATAGTATAAATCCTGTTGTTTATCACTGCTCTGTGAGTGCTAAGCAGTACCATTTACCAGCATTATCAGGTTCAGATTCTACAACTCATTTGTAGCAGTAGTATACACCTTATACCATACAATAGTATAAATCCCTGTGTTTATCACTGCTCTGTGAGTGCTAAGCAGTACCATTTACCAGCATTATCGGGTTCAGATTCTACAACTCATTTGTAGCAGTAGTATACACCTTATACTATGCAATAGTATAAATCCTGGTGTTTATCACTGCTCTGTGAGCGCTAAGCAGTACCATTTACCAGCAATATCAGGTCCAGATTCTACAACTCATTTGTAGCAGTAGTATACACCTTATACTATACAATAGTATAAATCCGGTGTTTATCACTGCTCTGTGAGCGCTAAGCAGTACCATTTACCAGCATTATCAGGTTCAGATTCTACAACTCATTTGTAGCAGTAGTATACACCTTATACTATACAATAGTATAAATCCCGGTGTTTATCACTGCTCTGTGAGCGCTAAGCAGTACCATTTACCAGTATTATCAGGTTCAGATTCTACAACTCATTTGTAGCAGTAGTATACACCTTATACCATACAACAGTATAAATCCGGTGTTTGTCACTGCTCTGTGAGCGCTAAGCAGTACCATTTACCAGCATTATCAGGTTCAGATTCTATAACTCATTATAGTATTCACCTTATACTATACAATAGTATAAATCTCCTGGTGTTTGTCACTGCTTGTAAGCGTTCGCGAGTACCATTTACCAGCATTATCAGATTCAGATTCTACAACTCATTTGTAGCAGTAGTATACACCTGTTACCATACAATAGTATATATCCTGGTGTTTATCACTGCTCTGTGAGCGCTAAGCAGTACCATTTACCAGCATTATCAGGTTCAGATTCTACAACTCATTCGTAGCAGTAGTATACACCTTATACTATACAATAGTATAAATCCCTGTGTTTATCACTGCTCTGTGAGTGCTAAGCAGTACCATTTACCAGCATTATCGGGTTCAGATTCTACAACTCATTTGTATCAGTAGTATACACCTTATACCATACAATAGTATAAATCCTGGTGATTATCACTGCTCTGTGAGCGCTAAGCAGTACCATTTACCAGCATTATCAGGTTCTGATTCTACAACTCATTTGCAGCAGTAGTACACACCTTATACTATACAATAGTATAAATCCCGGTGTTTATCACTGCTCTGTGAGCGCTAAGCAGTACCATTTACCAGCATTATCAGGTTCAGATTCTACAACTCATTTGTATTAGTAGTATACACCTTATACTATACAATAGTATAAATCCCAGTGTTTATCACTGCTCTGTGATCGCTAAGCAGTACCATTTACCAGCATTAACAGTTCAGATTCTACAACTATTTGTATCAGTAGTATACACCTTATACTATGCAATAGTATAAATCCCGGTGTTTATCACTGCTCTGTGAGCGCTAAGCAGTACCATTTACCAGCATTATCAGGTTCAGATTCTACAACTCATTTGTAGCAGTAGTATACACCTTATACTATACAATAGTATAAATCCCGGTGTTTATCACTGCTCTGTGAGTGCTAAGCAGTACCATTTACCAGCATTATCAGGTTCAGATTCTACAACTCATTTGTATCAGTAGTATACACCTTATACCATACAATAGTATAAATCCCGGTGTTTATCACTGCTCTGTGAGTGCTAAGCAGTACCATTTACCAGCATTATCAGGTTCAGATTCTGCAACTCATTTGTAGCAGTAGTATACACCTTATACTATACAATAGTATAAATCCCGGTGTTTATCACTGCTCTGTGAGCGCTAAGCAGTATCATCAGTGGCGTAACTACGGGAGGTGAAGTGAGGCAATTGCCTCAGAGCACCAAGCAGCAGGGGGCACTTTGGGCCGACGGATGTTGTCACGGATTGTACTTTGCTTATTTAGTAAATGTCCATCGTCTGGTGGTAAGAATCCCAGTCTGCAGCCCTCCCACCTAGAAAAAAAAACAAGAAAAAAAATCCGTGAAACAAAAGTTTCATTCAGACTGCCTTTATCGGCAGTCCGAATGCAGAGAAACGGGTACCCAGCAACCTGTGCTGTAGGATACCCAGACATCTGTGTGGTCAACTACCGCACAGAACAGAGGAGCTCCGAACTGCTTCCCTTGCAGTCAGGGCCAATGAGGAGTGAGCTGAGAGCTCTCTCTCAGCTCTCGCGGGAATTTTGTTGCGCGGGCGTCGTGTAGAGCGATCGGGGTTTCAGACATGGTCGGACGGTCGCTGTCTTCGTTTCTTTTGGCTGGATTATGAGGTTTAGGAGGGAACTCTTGCTCTGCAGAGTGATATCCCTCTTGCATTTGGTTTATTTACACACAAGGGGAAACAAATGTAGGCACGAGAGACGTGTTACTGCTACAGTTAACAAAAGTTGAAACCGAGATCTCTGGATGACTGAGAGAAAACATTACATCAGTGGCCAGCAGTTGTATCCAGTTCCAGAAGGTGTTAAACCCAACCAAGGTAATTCTGTTACTGTTGTTGACTGAATGATGTCTCTTTTTTATCAAATGTGATTTGACTGATTTAAAAAAGCAAAACGGGAACAGTTCTGTTAAAAAGTGCTAGCTGATGAAGGAAGATTATTATTACCAATGCTTTGTAATCTGTCATATGCATACCTTACAAACACTGAAATATAATTCAGTGAAATGGAAAAGCTATTCAAAACTAGAGAAGAGCTTCAAGACAGGAATTAATTTGACTAAGCAAGTAAGTTAACAATAGATGTGCTGTAAATATATCAGAAGCATAAGTAATTTACTGAGTTTCCCCGCAAAGCTTTTCAGTGACAGAATCTGCTCATACTGGTGTGTGATAGGTAACCACACTCCTCAAAAGCCAAGCAGCACCAGAGTTTGTAGCTGCAAGTTAGCATAATAGTCTCACTGCCATAGTGAGTCACTCAACAATGACAAGGAGTACACATGTACTCCTCTCAGGATGGTCTAGAATATTTTTTTAAATGTTTTTTAATTGGTCCCTGCTTCTGGTGAATTTCCACTTTGTACCATTCAATATGTAGTTATGTATTATTTGCACATAGTTATCGTTTAATACATTTATTACATTTTATGCGTTATGGCTGTCAACTCAGCATTGTATAATGGCATTCCGGATGTGGTATTTTATTATTGTAACAGAGTCATTGTTTTGTGTAGTTGCCAAGTTTGTGTGTGAGAGTTATTGTATTCCTTGTGCTGAATTGGGTGCACCTAGCCATCTGGAAGGCACCACTGGGTATTTTGTTTGGTTTTACTGCATTTTATATATATATATATATATATATATATATATATATATATATATATATATATCAGATATATTTTGTGATGATCAGAATACTAGGTTATAAGGGGCCACAAATACGTTCATATTTTATTTGGCTCAACTTTATTTCATTTCACAAAGCCTCTTATAGATTTCTTGTTGTACTGAAAGAATAATGTCTTGTAGTACTGTATTGCAGGTGGGTGGCCATGGTGGTGCAGTTTTTAGCATTGTCGCCTCATAGCAAGAGGTTCTCCTGTTTGATCCTTGGCTGGGGTACCTTCTGTGTGGAGTCTGCATGTTCTCCTGTGGTTGGCGTGGGTTTCCTCTGGGTGCTTTGGTTTCCTCCCACATCACTTTGAGTATGTTAAGTATAGGTTTTCCATAGTTACTATTTCCCAGTAAAGTGTGGTGGAATGGCATTGTTTGCTGGATTTTGATTACCTCTTTTATATGGTCCAGGATAGTTTGTTTTAGAATCCAACCATTCTGTATTATGACTTGTGCATATATATAAAATTATATGATGAAGTCTCAAAATTCACTTATTTATTAATTAATTACTTAATTAATTACATTTGTTAACTGGGAAAGTCTGACGGGGCTAGGAGCCCATTTTTAGTGGAGAAAAGCTCCAAAAGACAGTACAATTATATTGTTTTGAATATGAACAGCAGTATTCAGTCTACAGTATTGAATATGAACATTAAAAAAACACTCAATATAGTACAGAATTTAGGATAGCACAAAAACATAGTATATACAAATTTCATATTGCATGTATAACATCACATTCACAAAGTAGTTTTATAATTAGACAAACACAAATAGATGTATAGAATTGTCAGACCCATATAGACCAAAATATAATAAATTTAAAAGCAAGCCACCCTGGTGGTCCACCAATTAAAATTAAATCTTCAGTAAAAGAAAAACTTGTTGACCTTAAGTTGCTTCAGTTATTTCATACAATATTAAGATATAAAACAAATCTTTAATGCAACTATTAGTAGGAAGTTATAAAGTATTTTTTGTGCTACTATATGTGATTCCTTTGGCTTCGTTCATCTCGATGGCTTGGGTTCCTGGGGGGTGGGGTGTTGGGGTGCCTAGGAAAAGTTTGCCTCAGGGTGCTTCTAACATAGTTACGCCACTGAGTATCATTTACCAGCATTATCAGGTTCAGATTCTACAACTCATTTGTATCAGTAGTATACACCTTATACTATGCCATAGTATAAATCCGGTGTTTATCACTGCTCTGTGAGTGCTAAGCAGTACCATTTACCAGCATTATCAGGTTCAGATTCTACAACTCATTTGTAGCAGTAGTATACAGCTTATACTATACAATAGTATAAATCCTGGTATTTATCACTGCTCTGTGAGTGCTAAGCAGTACCATTTACCAGCATTATCAAGTTCAGATTTTACAACTCATTTGTATCAGTAGTATACACCTTATACCATACAATAGTATAAATCCGGTGTTTATCACTGCTCTGTGAGTGCTAAGCAGTACCATTTACCAGCATTATCAGGTTCAGATTCTACAACTCATTTGTAGCAGTAGTATACATCTTATACCATACAATAGTATAAATCCGGTGTTTATCACTGCTCTGTGAGTGCTAAGCAGTGCCATTTACAAGCATTATCAGGTTCAGATTCTACAACTCATTTGTAGCAGTAGTATACACCTTATACCATACAATAGTATAAATCCCGGTGTTTATCACTGCTCTGTGAGTGCTAAGCAGTGCCATTTACCAGTATTATCAGGTTCAGATTCTACAACTCATTTGTAGCAGTAGTATACACCTTATACTATACAATACTATAAATCCCTGTGTTTATCACTGCTCTGTGAGCGCTAAGCAGTACCATTTACCAGCATTATCAGGTTCAGATTCTACAACTCATTTGTAGCAGTAGTATACACCTTATACTATACAATAGTATAAATCCCGGTGTTTATCACTGCTCTGTGAGCGCTAAGCAGTACCACTTACCAGCATTAGCAGGTTCAGATTCTACAACTCATTTGTAGCAGTAGTATACACCTTATACCATACAATAATATAAATCCCTGTGTTTATCACTGCTCTGTGAGTGCTAAGCAGTACCATTTACCAGCATTAGCAGGTTCAGATTCTACAACTCATTTGTAGCAGTAGTATACACCTTATACTATACAATAGTATAAATCCCGGTGTTTATCACTGCTCTGTGAGCGCTAAGCAGTTCCATTTACCAGCATTAGCAGGTTCAGATTCTACAACTCATTTTTAGCAGTAGTATACACCTTATACTATACAATAGTATAAATCCCTGTGTTTTTCACTGCTCTGTGAGCGCTAAGCAGTACCATTTACCAGCATTATCAGGTTCAGATTCTACAACTCATTTGTATCAGTAGTATACACCTTATACTATACAATAGTATAAATCCCGGTGTTTATCACTGCTCTGTGAGCGCTAAGCAGTACCATTTACCAGCATTATCAGGTTCAGATTCTACAACTCATTTGTATCAGTAGTACACACCTTATACTATGCAATAGTATAAATCCCGGTGTTTATCACTGCTATGTGAGCGCTAAGCAGTACCATTTACCAGCATTATCAGGTTCAGATTCTACAACTCATTTGCAGCAGTAGTATACACCTTATACCATACAATAGTATAAATCCCGGTGTTTATCACTGCTCTGTGAGCGCTAAGCAGTACCGTTTACCAGCATTATCAGGTTCAGATTCTACAACTCATTTGTAGAAGTAGTATACACCTTATACTATAGATTAGTATAAATCCCGGTGTTTATCATTGATCTGTGAGCGCTAAGCAGTACCATTTACCAGCATTATCAGGTTCAGATTCTATAACTCATTATAGTATTCACCTTATACTATACAATAGTATAAATCTCATGGTGTTTGTCACTGCTTGTAAGCGTTACGCAGTACCATTTACCAGCATTATCAGGTTCAGATTCTACAACTCATTTGTAGCAGTAGTATACACCTTATACCATACAATAGTATAAATCCTGGTGTTTATCACTGCTCTGTGAGCGCTAAGCAGTACCATTTACCAGCATTATCAGGTTCAGATTCTACAACTCATTTGTAGCAGTAGTATACACCTTATACTATACAATAGTATAAATCCCGGTGTTTATCACTGCTCTGTGAGCGCTAAGCAGTACCATTTACCAGCATTATCAGGTTCAGATTCTACAACTCATTTGTATCAGTAGTATACACCTTATACCATACAATAGTATAAATCCCGGTGTTTATCACTGCTCTGTGAGTGCTAAGCAGTACCATTTACCAGCATTATCAGGTTCAGATTCTACAACTCATTTGTAGCAGTAGTATACACCTTATACTATACAATAGTATAAATCCCAGTGTTTATCACTGCTCTGTGAGTGCTAAGCAGTACCATTTGCCAGCATTATCAGGTTCAGATTCTACAACTCATTTGTAGCAGTAGTATACACCTTATACCATACAATAGTATAAATCCTGGTGTTTATCACTGCTCTGTGAGCGCTAAGCAGTACCATTTACCAGCATTATCAGGTTCAGATTCTACAACTCATTTGTAGCAGTAGTATACATCTTATACCATACAATAGTATAAATCCCGGTGTTTATCACTGCTCTGTGAGCGCTAAGCAGTACCATTTACCAGCATTAGCAGGTTCAGATTCTACAACTCATTTGTAGCAGTAGTATACACCTTATACCATACAATAGTATAAATCCCGGTGTTTATCACTGCTCTGTGAGCGCTAAGCATTACCATTTACCAGCATTATCAGGTTCAGAGTCTACAACTCATTTGTATCAGTAGTATACACCTTATACTATACAATAGTATAAATCCCGGTGTTTATCACTGCTCTGTGAGTGCTAAGCAGTACCATTTACCAGCATTATCAGGTTCAGATTCTACAACTCATTTGTAGCAGTAGTATACACCTTATACTATACAATAGTATAAATCCCGGTGTTTATCACTGCTCTGTGAGCGCTAAGCAGTACCATTTACCAGCATTATCAGGTTCAGATTCTACAACTCATTTGTAGCAGTAGTATACACCTTATACTATACAATAGTATAAATCCGGTGTTTATCACTGCTCTGTGAGCTTAAGCAGTACCATTTACCAGCATTATCAGGTTCAGATTCTACAACTCATTTGTAGCAGTAGTATACACCTTATACTATACAATAGTATAATTCCCGGTGTTTATCACTGCTCTGTGAGCACTAAGCAGTACCATTTACCAGCATTATCAGGTTCAGATTCTACAACTCATTTGTTGCAGTAGTATACACCTTATACCATACAATGGTATAAATCCCGGTGTTTATCACTGCTCTGTGAGCACTAAGCAGTACCATTTACCAGCATTATCAGGTTCAGATTCTACAACTCATTTGTATCAGTAGTATACACCTTATACTATACAATAGTATAAATCCTGGTGTTTATCACTGCTCTGTGAGTGCTAAGCAGTACCATTTACCAGCATTATCAGGTTCAGATTTTACTACTCATTTGCAGCAGTAGTATACACCTTATACTATAGAATAGTATAAATCCCTGTGTTTATCACTGCTCTGTGAGCGCTAAGCAGTACCATTTGCCAGCATTATCAGGTTCTGATTCTACAACTTATTTGTAGCAGTAGTATACACCTTATACTATACAATAGTATAAATCCTGGTGTTTATCACTGCTCTGTGAGTGCTAAGCAGTACCATTTACCAGCATTATCAGGTTCAGATTCTACAACTCATTATAGTATTCACCTTATACTATACAATAGTATAAATCTCCCGGTGTTTGTCACTGCTCTGCCAGTTTAAAGCAGTACATTTACCATGATTATCATATTCATATCCTACAACTCATTTGTAACCGTTTTCATTTGTAGCAGTATTATTCACCTTATAGAAAGTCAGATATCTTAAATGGTGAAGCGGTTGAGTTGACAGCCCCAAGTAGCCACAGAGGTCCCAAGTATGTCTTTAGCAAAAATACAGACGTAAGGCACATGTTGATGAGCATATACAATACAAAATAGAATTTTTATACAATTGATGTTCTTATGTCTAGCCAACTTCTCAAAAATAAACTTGCACTTCATTAAATATACATAATCACTTATAACTCACATATGTATGGTATTTTTTCATGTTTGTTAACCAGATAAGTTAACAATCGTGTTCTTCTCTAACTGTTTTCAGACATGAACCAAGCAATGGAGGAAAGGATAAATACTTTATTTATCTATATCTGTCTCTCTCTATAGATATGGATATATATATATATATATATATATATATATATATATATATATATATATATATATATATATATATATACACACACATACACATTTCTTTAGCCAATGAGGCATCCAATTTTTGGGAGCTGAGATTAAAACAGATTACATTGCAAAAACCTATGAAAATATAGGGAAAACATGAAAAATTATACGTAGGTATAGACTGGATGTTACACTTAAACCCTATGCACATGCAGTGATTATGTTCACACACACACATAAACAATGGTTACATAATACTGGCATTCTATACCTTGTACTTGCAGTATGCATACACACACACACACACACACACACACACACACACACACTCACTCACTCATCGATATAGATATTGATACATGTAAGGATCTATTTAAATAAATTGAACAGGGCTGGCCTTAGCAATTGCAAGGCCCTATTTGGACATTTTTCCCCTCAGCTGAATCCTCCCTTTTACAAGGCCAGACCTCTTTCTGCTTGCTGGCTTCCTGGACATAAGTCTGTTTCAGATTAGACATCAGTTTTACTTCATTGTTGTGCATCATTATCATAGGTTTTAATGGTACATTATATGAAATAGTTATTGGATATGTGTCAAAGCCATCAATGAAATGTACATGCTTTTATGAAATATAATTTCTATCCAGCCTAGC
Organism: Protopterus annectens; assembly: GCF_019279795.1. Taxonomy (NCBI): domain Eukaryota; kingdom Metazoa; phylum Chordata; order Ceratodontiformes; family Protopteridae; genus Protopterus; species Protopterus annectens. The sequence continues at coordinate 659,951,281 of NC_056743.1, read as the reverse complement.
CCAGTTTTTGCAACTTTGAGAATAATATGTAAATTCTGTCTTAAGTTCCTACTACTGAATTCACATTATCCATTCCATATATTCTTATATATTTCTTCTGAAATCTACTCTCTTACATAAAATGTACCATCCAAAACTGACTTCTCCCAAAATTCTCTTAAGCTCCATAACAGTATTTTTTGTAGACTATAAATGCATCCCAGCATAATCCTCCTTTCCTATCAGTAATCCCTTACTGCCACAAATCTGTCATTAAAGCCTTTGGTTTTCGTTACTCTAACGCCTCTCACAATCAGAATTATTACTTTCCTTTTTCCATTGTCCCTGATATTCCTCTCAGTGTCCACCCGGAAATCCTTTCTTTGTCAAATTCATATACTCATCTCATATTATTTGCACATTACATTTATTGATATGATTCATTACTCTTTTTTGTCACTACCTGTAAGAACATTTTAAATGATATGAAAACATAGAATAGCTATTATGATAGAAAGCTGTTGGTTCCACCTGTTATAAATTACAATCGTTTTGCATATATATTTTCACCTTTTAGTTTATATGCATTGACTAATGTTTTGCTGGCTGAACTCTTGTGTAGTTGCTTCTTATCATCTCTATTTGAACCTGCATAATGTTTTTAAAACTTTTTACTTCTATGACATTTCTTATTCAATCTTTTTTTTGCCCACAATACCCTATGGGAAGTTGACAGAAGAGATTCCTTTAGCATGTTAGGAAAAGTCATCTGGAATAATGATAGTCCATTTCAGGGTTCAGTATTTAATGGTAAGACTCAAGCTTTCTACATCTTGGTCGGTAGAGTTGTGCCCTTACAGATACTTGTGTCCTAAGCTCTTCATCTTTTTGTGTGATGAGAACATGTACAGCTCCAAAGTGCCATATCTCTACTCTTCATTCATTCTCCTTCTAATCATGAAAAATCTTACCATAGAATCTTAAAAGTTACACGGAAACTAAGCCACAAAGTCATTTCCACCTCCAGTACTCAGTCTCAGGACTTACTTCCCTTCTCACGGAGGGCCAGGACATTAATACGAGGGGAAAATGCATGAATATCCATCAATTTTTGCAATGGCAAACAGTGTGCTACACTGCTTCTGTTGGAGAGAATGACAAATCCATCCCTCCTGCTTGTCGTATTTAATTGTTGGATTAGATTTAGATCTCTGGCTCTGATATTAGCTGGACAGTTTGATTTATGAAGATACATGAGTTCTTGGTGTACTGGGTCCCTTGTAGCACAGTAACAAAGGCACAGATCCCCGTAAGGAGTCTTTATGAAACTGAGTGTAGAGATAAAACCTCCATTCTTTCATGATAACTCAGGTTTTTTGAATCTCATTTTTTCAGTTTCAAACATCTGAGTTCTTTCCATTTGCTTTATATAATTTATAGAGTACATCCCGAATAGAGGGGTTCTCTACTTAATGCTAGCTGTAATCATTGCAGAGTACAATGAGGGGAGAATTTCTTTTGATTAGGAGATGCACTTTTTACTAAGGACTGTGCAAAGTAATAGGATTTCATAACCATTCTTGTAATGTGATGTTCAAAACTGCGGAACTCTATCCATCAATGTACCTAGGTCATTCACAACCTTTTCATTTTGAACTGTTGTGTTATCCACGAAACAAGCTGGTGTTACAGTGTGCTTATGAAATACTACAATGTTGCATTTTTTGGGACAGAGATTGAGTCTACTTTTGGTATACCAGCTATTAACAAGTGTAAGCTCTTTTTTAATTTCTCCATGTCTTTTGGGTTTCTAATAGCATGACAGGAACAGACCCCATTGTTACGTCAAAGTATGATTAAAGTTAATGTAATTAGCATTGTTTCAATCTTTGATATCAGCAAGAAGTACTCTTTGCAGCACCTGCAGTGTGCTCAGTAATGACGACTTCTGCAATTCGTATGGTGATACATGTATTGGTAACATATCTAAATACAGTTGTAAATTATTTTTTATAAGACCTGTTGCTCCTACTACTATTGGAACTGTCTGAACATCTTTCTTCCACATTGCTCTTGTTTCTGCCTGCAAATCCAGATATTTTACAACTTTGTTTCTCTCTGTACATAGGACACTGTAGTCACTGCGTGTGGCAATTTCAATGATCAGTGCTACTTTAGTCTTCTTTTCATCGACCACTATATCTGGTTTTCTAGTATCTATCTTTTGAACCTTTGGTAATGGATTAGATGTGATGTAGACTTCATCATTTTCTGTGATGCTTTGTGTCTCATGTTTCAAGTGTTTTTCAGCCACTTCAATACCATATGTTTGCACAATCCCCAGTGCAACAGTCTTGCCACATTATTATGCCTTTCAGGATACAGTCATTCTGCCATTAGTGTGTCACATCCGGCAACAAGGTGTGCAACTGTTTCCAATTCTGTTTTACAAAACCTATATTTGTCTCTTCCTCCCACATGTTCAATAGACTTTGTAAAGCAATGCGTACATAGCCCACTATCTTGGGCCACCAATATTAACTTTTCATCTCTTGGTTTGAACTCGCATCTCCTTAACTATTCCTGTGTTTGATCCTGACCAACATGAGATTTTTCCAGAAGTTTTCTATATTGCAACTATATTTATGCATCTTCCACATTTCTTGCCTTTTCATCTGGTCTTTCACCTTATATTCTTTCTTTTGTTTTTTTGTCACATTCATTTGCTGCCTGATTTTTATCTACTTATGGTTTTATTTCCATTGCTACTTGACACCAATATGCTTTTGCTGGACTAAGCAGTGAAGTCATCTTAGATTTATTTTCATCATGTTTTAACATTTTCTCTATGTTTGGGTCTTGTGTGGTCAGCAGATATGTGTGCAGTCCCATGATTGCAGATCTATACATGTAATCAGTTTCAAGGAGGCCTATTCCTTTTTCAGAATGGGGAATATATAATCTTGGCATGCACTGACTTTTATAAATCAGTTGGTGAGCATAAAGCATCCTTCTTGTTTTCCTGTCTAATCTATCCAGCATATTTTAGGGCCATTCATTCACTCCAAAACTGAGAGGACAGGGAGAGCAAATTGGTTTATAGCTTGAACTGTTTTCCTAGTTATCAAGCCTGTTTTCAGGATAAAATTAATTCTTTTAAGCTCCTGTTGGAGTGCTTGAATGTCACAGGAGGATTTGACAATGACTCCCAGCTTACAATCATCTGCAGACTTTGTTAACCATAGATCCTCATTTGATAAGAGGAGATCTGAAAGGTAAATACCAAATAGCAGAGGGCACAGCAGATATCACTGAGGAACTGCACTGGGCACTATCATGTTCTCAGAAGATGCATCCCCTACTCTTACTGTGTGAGTCCTGTCTCTAAGCCTTTTGGCTTCCACCTAACCATGTAAAGGTCAGTTTTGAGCTTCTTCAGCTTATTTATTATATTTGCATATGATATGGTATCAAAAGCATTGGCAAGGTCAAGGTACACTATTTGGGCAGTTTGCTACAGTCTATAGGATGAGTAACCTTCTCAGAAACATTCACAAAAGAGTCATTAGACAAAATCTACCCTTGACAAAGCCAAATTGCTGAGGCTTGAGTATGAAAAGATTGTTTGTATTATAATTAAGTAGGTCAGTTAGTATAAATTCCATGGCTGTTTATATCAGACATATTAGGCTGACAAATCTGCAGTTCCTAGAGACACCCTTATAGAGTGGCACCACAACATGTCTGTAGCTAGATTGTGCACCCTTGTAATAACAGATTATATTCTTGAAATAGTTACAGTGTGGTTTATTTTCTGCACTAGTGACTTACTGTTAGACTGTGTGTGAATATGCATGATATATTGTGACTTTGCCACTCAATTAAAGTCTGGTCCTCATACTACTTTAATGTTGAAACCAGTGTGTACCTCATAAGCTGTTGTGGGTATTGTTTTAAACTGTTTGCTCACCACTTGTACTTTCACCCTTTGAATTGGTATTATTATAATCACTGCACTGTGTTTTGCCTTTAGACATTACTTTTTACTTCTTTATACCAAATCCCCTTTGCTCCTTGCTTCTGTATTACTTACCTAACCTATTCTACTGTCTCCTCTTCCAGCTGCTTTTAACATCTCAGTGTCTAACTTTATCATCTTTCTTTACAACTCGCTCGTGCCAGTAACTGTGTTTGTATCCCCCAGTCTACAATACTGTGGTCAGACAAGCACTGATCTTATAAAGGACATGCTCCTGGTACTGCCTACCTACCTCTGGCCTAACCTGCCTTCTCACTACTGAATTTGAGTGTATGTTAAGTACATTACTCTGCCACATAGCATTGTGATTACCTAGTTTGTTTTTGTGGTCTGCATACTAGTGGCTCAGAAGCAGTCTCTTCCCCACATTCTTCTCCCTCTATTCATCGTACTTTTTCCAATATTTCCAATAGAACATCCCACAGGATCACCCCTAGATGGCAGCATACTCATAAATCTTAAGCAACTAATGTGTGTGTGTGTGTGTGTGTGTGTGTGTGTGTGTGTGTGTGTGTGTGTGTGTATGTGTGTGTGTGTGTGTGTGTGTGTGTCTGTGTGTATGCATATATAAACTACACACTTTCTGCACTTCTCCCTGGCTGCACTCTGAAAGTATATCTCCCCATGTGATTTTACTTCTCCAACATGCAGTTTGTCCTCTTAGTTTATCATACTCTATACCTCTTGAGACCCTGCCTTAACTGTAACCTTTTCTTACATGGACTTGCAATGGCTCTTTCCACTTCAAGTGCCTGGTCTCACTGATTATTTTTTACGGAACATCTGTTCCCGTGCATTCCTCCTTCTTTGCTCTATTCACCCTTTGGGCTCACTCCATTCCCCTACCCTGCCCCCATTTACCACACACCCCAGTATCATACATTTATAGTCCCAAAGCCACTCCCTCTCTACATTCAAACTATCAAATCAGCTCCTCCCTCCCACCCTGTCAGTTCCCCCCTTTGCTAACCACACCATCTCATCTCCGCTGTGTAATCCCAGTAATCTCTACCTCAGCACCTAATGCACACTAGACCTATAGTTATCAACACACTAGCTCACCCTCTCATATAATAAACAACCCTAACTATAGCATCAAACTAATCATGCACACCATACCTACTATCACTACCCATAATTTTCCCTCCTGTCTTCCTCTACCTCTTATTCCACCTCACCTATCTCACAGACTTCTCTTACTCCCCACCCCTCCATATCACCTTTACCCACCCCAGTAAAGAACTCCACTACTCAGCCTTCATTTCTCCACATCTATACCAACCTAACTGCATTTTCCTCTTTAATAGAAATATTTCTGGAACCTCAAAATATACTCCCACCCCTCACTTTCTCAATCCCTCCTTCATCCCCACCCCCAACCCCAACTCCAGCAATCATAACAATCTTCTCTCCTTTCTATTTGGTCTAATCTTCATCATCCTTTCAGGTGATCTCCACCCTAATCCTGGACCCCCTACTAACCATAAAACTGACTTCCCTCCTTGTCCCCTACCCTCTCCCCACAAGTCTGTCCTCCTTGCTACTATTAATGCCCAAAGCCTCTGCAGTAAAATATTTAAATTCCATGGTTGGCTCTCCCACAACCACCCTGACATTCTATCCCTTTCCGAGACCTGTCTCAAACCACACCTGAAAAACTGCAAAATCCCCCCCCAACTATAGAATTATTAGAAATGACAGAACTCATAAGAAGGGAGGAGGAGTAGTCTACTCATTTCCTCTTCTCTAACACTGATACCCTTCACCAACCCAATACCTCAATTTTCTACAGAAATAACCCTGGCCCTCCTAAAGATTAACACTCATAAAAACATAGTGATGGTACCCTACACATACCAGCTGGTAACAATATCCCCATCCTTGATCTTGGTTCTCTTCTAATGTTACTAATGAAACAATTATCCTAGGAGATGTCATCATCAACTGGGCTTTCATACGCTCAACCACCACCTCCCATTGTATAAACCCATACGGATTCTCTCAATTAATTAACTCTCCCACAAGACCCACTAAAGACAACTTGTCCGGCACTATCATAGACTGGCTATTAGTTTCTCATCCCAACAACATCTGTGACAGTAGCACCTTGCCCGATCCACTTAGTGATCACCTACCTGCCTTCACACTTCACTCTCCTTCTCTGTAACAACTACAACACAACTATATCTTAACCCATACCCTAACAAACTTCAACCCTCAGTTCTTCTCTGACACCCTAAGACAAATTAACTGGAACCCCCTAAAAACAGTCCCTCTCGATGATGCTGTCACTTACTTTAATTCTTCCTTCATCAACAAACTAAACAGCTTGGCCCCTCCAAGAACTAAACGAGTCATATCCAAAATTGCCCCATGGCTTTCCAGAAATACCATAACTCTCATACATGCCTGTGACAAATCTTGGAAACTCCACCGGAAATATAAAACACCAAACTCCCTAACCAAATATAAACAACTTTGAAATTTAGTTAAAAAGCATATTGCCTCAGATCACATATCCTATTACACTAAGCTACAAAATAACCACAAATCCAACCCCATAAAACTATGGATTAGCATCACTAACCTCCTTTCACCCAGGAGAAAAGACAACTCTTATCTGATCTTAATGCTCCAGACCACACCACAGCAACCAATATTAACTCCTTCTTCATGGATTCATTATCTAAGTTAACCACATCCTTCCCTAAAAACTCTTCAACTCCATCTGCACCTCCCTCCTCCAACTCCTCTCCCTCTGCAACCACCACTACCTACCCCCTTCCCTTCTCTCTAAAACCCATCCCTATTAACACTATAAAAAACTTCTAAGTAAATTAAAACCATGTTCTAATACCCTTGACAAATTACCTTCCAACTTTCTCAAGTTAGCTGTTGAGGGCATAGCTCTTCCCATCTGTATATTAATTAACTGCTCTCTCCAAGAATCATGTGTACCCTTCCTCTGGAAAAAAGCCTTCATCATTCCCTTACATAAAGGAGGCAACAACACTGGTGTCTATAACTTTTGCCCAATAGCCATCCTGTTCCCTATCTCAAAAATACTTGAAAAGTGCATTCATGTACAACTCTTACCTCTTAGACAATCATCTCCTTACCCCAACACAACATGGTTTTAGACCCAGTCACAGTACCACCACTGACCTCCTATCATTCCTTGAGAACATCAGCCTTGCCCGTGACTCAGGAAACTTTGTATCTTTCCTTTACTTAGACGTATCCACGGCTTTCGACACCATATCCCATTCCCTTCTACTGTCTAAGTTCTATCACCTTCATATTTCCTCCCCAACTGTCAGTTGGTTTTCTAGTTATCTCTCAAGTAGGCAACAGGCCACTAAATTGGAATAACTGTACATCGTCCGAGCAAGATACCCCCACCGGTGTAGCCCAAGGCTTCATACTAGGCCCTTTTCTGGTCAATATTGTCATAAATGACTTCCATCTTTGCATCTCAAATGCTAAACTCGTCCAGTATGCTGATGACTCTACAATCATTTTCTCTGCCAAATCTCTTCCCAAACTCCTGCAAGAAACTCAAGTTGCCTTTAACAGCACTGAAAACTGGATGCTAAACAATCACCTAGCTCTCAATGCATCTAAAACCAAAACATGCTATTCAGCACATCTAAAATCACCAAAATATACAAAAACTCCTTCTCTGTAATAAGCCATAATAAAACTGAGATCGAAAAAGACCCCCATACCATGCTTCTACGAGTCCTTATTGATGAACAACTGAAGTTTGACATTTACCTTCAAACTAAGATAAAGAAAACTCACCAGAAACTCAGTATGCTTTACCGCCACAATCACTATCTAACCTCTTCAATGAAACTTACCCTCTCTACTACTTACCTCTTCCCCTCTTCTCCTCTCTCATGTACAGACCTCCCATCCTTAATAACCTTCAAGCAACCCTTAAATCTAAACTGTCATCCTGCTACAATAAAATCTCAAAGTTTGCTACAAGTGCCAAATCATCCTCTCACCATTGTGACTCCTCACACTCTAAACTGGCTAGAGCTTCCCAACTTCCTCTCTTACTTTCAACTTCTCCACTGTCCATAAACTCATTACCAAACCTACACAATGCCCAACTCTCTCGTTCACCCTTACCATGCACCTTCCTGACTGATCTCTCAGGTCTAACAATCAGAACCTACTTGAAGTGTATAAGCCATTGTGCATTTCAGGCTAATTTGTCCTATCTTTTTCCCTTGCACGGAAATAGAATTCACTTCCCCCCATATTTGAACTACCTGGAATCTCTTAACTTTTAAGACCTTAATCCACTCATACTCTCTTTTAAATGGGAGTGCTCCTGTTCCCACCCCTCCTAACTTCTATAATATACTTGCATTGCCATTGTAATACTCCAATACTATAGGCTAGCTACCATACAGTAATCCTATTGCTTTCAGATCAAAAATGTATAACCTGACATGCCACTCAGTCCTGTTATTTTTCTGATTTGTAAATTGTGTGCAATAACTTCTGTTGATTGATATTTTCATAATTGTCCTGTATTAATATTTATTTGATCTATGCAGCTATTTTCTTTGTAATAAACTTCTGCCAATTGTTATTTTCATAATTACACTGTATTAATATTGCTCTGATTTATGCTGCTATTGCTTCTTTATGCATGTCCGTGGAGCTTTTCTCCCTGGGCCTCCATTGAAAAAGGGCCCATTCTGGCCCAATGGACTTTCCCGATTAACAAACTGCAAATAAAAATATATAAATAAAAAATAACAGTTGTGCGCCATTCTCATGGAACAAAGCTAGTTTTTAGACTCAGGGTGAAGTGGTTGGACTGTACCAGTCAGTGATTGTTTAGTGCTATTAATTAGGTAGCCTGGTATGTTGTCCAGCCAGATGGATATGATGCTCTTCAACTAGGTCAAGACCCTCAGAAAGAGTTATTTGATGATGATTGGTGGCTTCATTCAATCAGGGATAAGTGGACTTAGAATGGATATCTCTGGGGTGAAGCTGGCACTAAATTTTACCAATATGGTAGCTGTATCTATTGAAGTGAAATACGTAGTACCATTATGAGTAAGCTCAGAGCAATGTTGGGTGCTATTTATTATTTTCTTGACATAACTAAAGGATTTGTAGTTGTCTTTGACTTCTTTATCTAGTCTGAGTTTATGTGATGCCTTCATTTTTCTGATGTCCATTTTAAGTTTCTTATCTGTTTGATGTTCTCTTTAATTGGGGGCTTTTGTTCTGTTATATACAGGTTTACGGGTTTCTTCCCTTTATTATATGCCTTATTAATACTTGAGAAAAACCACACTGTTACCTACAGTGTTATTACTAGATTTCTCAATCAGGTAAGATGCATTGAAAGGATGCAAGGAACAGTAAAGTTTAAACAACCAGACATTTATTTAATCATATTTTTTGTTTAAGCCATCATTGGATGAATGCAAGTACAGTTTATTAATAATAATCATTATATATATACAAATATATATGCATACACAAACACATACACACATATGCACATACAGTGTAATTTATTACAATGATGACTGTTTAGTCATATTTGAATTGTAGCATTATACTCAAGATTTTTTCTATGATTGTTGCAAGTGCTTGCCTAAGAGCATGTTGTCCTTTATCAGTTTAAGTGAAGCAGTACGGCCTGTTCACTTATACCTTGGCACAACACCGAACACTTTTTTATTCTAATTTCCAGGTGACAGAAGGAGTGCTCCTTAAATCTGGACATTGTTTTAATTTCAGAGCCTTATGCTGTTAAGGGGCAACTTTCAGTAATAAGCACATTGTTTGTGTCTTTCGGCTTTTTCCCGGTTAGGGGTCGCCACAGCGGAACTCCGGTCCGCTAAGGATTGGTAGTGGATTTTTACATACTGGGTTACCAGCCCTGATGCACAACCTTCAATGAAGGCACGCCCCATTCACATATGCCTCCACACAGAAGACGCTCTAGCTGAGAATCGTACGGGACAATGTCTTGCTATGAGGCGACAACACTACCGCAGCACCACCGCAGAAGTAATAAGCACATTAATAATGAAAATTATTGAGGAATCAATAGTCAGAGTCCCCACTAGGGGCAGTAACATCTTGGAGCTTGTCGTTATTAATATGGGAGCCTCTTGCACCTTCCCTTGAGTATCTTCATCACTTGTTAGGTGTGACCATAAAGCAGATTCCTTTGAAATAACATTGAACCAGAGATCCCTTCCACTCAAGGTACCTTTACACATTTCTTTAAAACTAGTTACTTACTCCTAATTGATACATTGGCAAGCTTTATATCGCCACCAAACCCAGATAACTCCACTGAAGATAGAGTTATGTACACCACCACACTATACTAGGAAACAGCTGCATAGATGCAGCTGTACCCCTTAGGAATAAGTGCAGGGCAAATCCCAGAAACAAGCCCACATGGTGAAACCATAATATCAACAAGTTTTATAATAAAAGGAAAATATTTTTGACAAAAAGTAAGAGCTATTGTAGAATGTTACACTCTTGTCACTGAAATAAATGAACAACTTAGGAACTTAATAAAATCCACCAATGCCATGTTTGAGGCTAAAATAGCTACCCAAACCAAAGACAATCAGAAGATATTTTTTTAGTTATGTTTGTAATCTCAAAAGCACAATGCAGCAATATGCTGAGCTAAATGTGAAAGATGTTACCTACACTAAGGTTGAAGAGATAGTGAGCCTACAGGCTGATACATTAATCTGTAACTTTAGTCCTCTCTCCCTTCTGTTTGTACCTCAAGACATATCTGAAGCTGACTCATCCCGAGCTGTCACACAAGACCAAGTCCTAAAAGTGCTATCAAAAGTTACAAATACTGCATCGATCGGTCCAGACAATATCCCTGGATGCATGTTAAATAGCATGAAGCACGATTTAGCCACACCCCTAACAACACTTTTCAGTCTCAGCCTCCATACAGTTTTGTACCAAGCATGGAATTAATCAGTCAGGACATAGTGAACCTCCAGTCAGTAGACCTGTCACAGTCTGGATTCATCAAGGGCCGGTCATGCTTACGCAACCTGGTGGATTTTTTTGAAAAGGTCATAGAAGCAATTGATGAAGGGAAAATGGAACACATGACATAACTCAACCTGGCCAAAGCTTTTGACACAATTCCCTACTCAGACAAAACAGAAGAGCATAATACACTGGGAATAAATCCCAGTGTCACCCATTGTATTGCCAATTGGCTCGCAAACAGGATGCAGATAATCAAAGTACTGGACATTACCTAAACAAAGACACCAGTCACCAGTGAAGCACCCCAGAGTTCTATGCTGGAATGTCTCCTGTTTGGCATCTACATTTCTGAAATAAAAGCCAATACCAAAGGTCTTTGGCTGAATAAGTTTGAAGATGACTGCAAGCCATGAGCAGTCAATGAATTCACAAATGACTTGGGCATCCTGCAGAAAGGCTTGTCTCAAATAAATAACTTGTGTCAAAATTGTGTTCTGAAACTCAATACAAAAGAATGCATTATTTTATCCTTTGGGAAGTCATCTACCCCAGGGAACTACCACACTGACAATACGCCCCCAAGAGTTGACCCATTTGTTCGGGAATTTGGAACTTATGTGGATAGTGACCTATCCTTTGCCCAGCATTTATCTATTGTAAGAAAGTCCTTCTATTTTGCACAGCTTACAATCAAATGAATTGTGTCTAGGTCTAAGGATGTCATTGTCCCCCTTTACTCAGCCCTCATAAGGTCAGTCATTGAACAGAATGCTCCCTTTGGCATATATCTGTCTAAACGCATGCAACAACTGGAACACCCACAGAGATGCCTTACTAAAAGGATACAAGGCCTAAACAACATGTCCTTCATACACTGACTCAAAGCCCTGTCACTGTAGTCGGTATGCTATAGATGCTGTGAGGTTACCTGTGTCTGGCACAAAAGGCATCATCTGACCCATCACTGATGGATTTACTGCATATCAGTAAGTCAAATGGCATTGGAAATACTCTGTCTAGGGAGCTAAACCTCTTCAGAAAGATCAGCAGAATGGTTCAGAGGGAAATGTATATCTCGCAGGGGTTACCACTGCAATGGAACAGACACTCTATCCACATAAAACAATGTTCATCCTTGCCGTTTTCAAGTGCAATTTAGATGTATGAATGGGAAACAGAAAAATTACCCAAGGACTGCCCTCTGTACTACTAATGGACAGATGCAGCTCCTAAATGCTTTATCCCATGTATGGGTCACCTTAACTCATTTATGGTGTGATCCCAGTTATTCTTATTACGGACAGTATATAATTATCGCCCATGGGTTGGGTAAGGTCAGTCTATAACAAAATGGTATAGGTTATTTCAAGCACAAAAAGGAAACTGACTAGGCTTAAAATGCCCCACAAGGGCAGCTAGACTGTACTTGCCTATGAATCTCTGAACCTATGATCACCCCAGACATGACTCTTACATTGTTATATTTAATGTCAAAATTGCACTGGGTGGTAAGAGGTGCGGATAAGCATTTACTGTTGTACAGATCTGTCTATGTTATAGTGGAGAAATATCTTTTATTTTTGCCATGCTATACAGGTATTGCATGCCATCGGTGGGTAATTTTAAGCGATGAGGCCATAGAATGTGCTGAGCATTTTCACATTATTCTAGAATCTCAGACATGGGCTTTTGGTTATCATTTACAGTACTGAATCTGGTAACCATGGATTCAACTTGTAAATATAAGCAACATGTGTTCACTTAGTGACAAACAATGACAGCAAACACATGCTTGCCATTTCACAATTCAGCTACACTGACCTATCTAAGACAGTCCTCAGTTTAAACACACTTAAAATAGTATAAAATAATAAACAGTAATTCTTCGTGTTTCCTGTAAGTTCTGACAATGGATAAGAAAACACGTTAGATTACTTGTACAGTGTGAGAAAATTGACTTTTCATTCAAGCTTTTTTTTTTAATGTATGAGTGTGGGATGGAGGCGGGGAACCTCTGAGACACTAGATGCTGCCCTGACCCCTCATACTGTACTAATCTAGGGAAGAGGAAAAAGTATTTTATACATTGATATGAGATGAAAGGGAAAGTATTCCTGCAGCTGTAAAGCAAACTATGGTACAGACTACTGAATCATAAAAGTGCTTTTAAAATTATTTTATTATACAAGTACAGAAGGCAAAATGATACATAAATAAAAATAAAAAAGACATAGTGCTGAGGCTAAAGTGTCCAGCAAACTTGAAGTAAAGAGATTTGTTGCCAAAGTATCCTTGCAGTAAATGAATTAGAGATAACGTACTTCTCTGTCATTTTCATTGCTTACTTTCAGAGTTTGCTGCTTTTCTCCTTAACTATTTTAATATGATTTTTTAGTTTTTAAGATGTGTGATTTTGTTTTATCTTTTACAAGAATGAATACTCAGATTATTGTTTTACAATGAGAGTTGCTATGTGTGTGTGTGTGTGTGTGTGTGTGTGTGTGTGTGTGTGTGTGT